>NC_051155.1:171990760-172169359 GCF_013339745.2 Dermacentor silvarum
AGGAACCGAATCTGAGGACATTGCCCACCTCGATGTTTCTTCACCTCGTCGGTAAAGATCAGGCTCGCGCCCCGACCCTCGCCCTCCTTCAGTGAATAATGGATTGTAAATGCAATCGGTGCCCGAGTTGCATGCGCAACCAAATTCAGGCATGTCGCTGACTGCGCCATTCTAAGACAGAGACAGTGAGGCGCTGATGTTCTGAACTGGTATGGTATGGTATGGTATGCCTTATCTGATGGCGCATACCCACTGCGGGGGATTGGCCAAGATTGGGTGGGATGGCAATCTTTTTTAATACTAAAATCGGTAAAGCTAAATGGAGAAAATGAACAAAAATAAAATATTTAAGAATCAAGAATCTATTTGAAGCATTTATAATTCCTCCACGGCTGAGCAAATATCCCTGTGGCACTTTCCAAGAGAGGAGGCTCCTAAAGAAAGGATGTTTAGAATAGAAAAGCTTAAACCAAGCTGTGTAAATTTTGATTCTAGAATATTTTTCCTTAAGGAAGAAAAACGTCGGCAGAATATGAAAAAATGATCTATTGTTTCATCTCTCCACAGAATGGGCACAGAGGGAGGGCACCAGACCAGCCCTGTGACGATAGAAGTTTAATATTGTACGCGACAACGTAATCGGGTAAAGATGACTTCAGTTTTTCTGGTGTGAAATGAATTTTTGGGCCAAGGGAATAGGAGGTGTCGATATTCTGAGAATTAGCTACAGCCGGGTTCAAGAAGTCTTGAATAATTGATATCTCCTGAATCTAGTAGCCGTTAAGTAAGCTATTGTAGGAAGTAATCGTAATACAGGGCCACTGAGGGCGGCTATCGTGAGACTGTCAGCCATTTCGTTCATGACTTATCCTTTATGTCCAGGCACCCAAAGCAATCTAATTAAATTTATGTGGGCAGGCACTAGAAAATGAAATGTACGTAAAGGTTAGTGACACTATTTGATGTGAGCGAGGAACATAAAGATAAAGAATCTGTCATTATTACTACCGCTGATATTGATGAATTTAGTTTGCGTAGGGCTAGAACTACAGCTAGAAATTCAGCCAGAAATACGGAAAAGAAGTCCGGAATCCTGATTGCGAATGACCAATTTAGAGCAGGAGAGAAAATGCCAATTCCAGATTTTTCTTCACACTGTGAGGCGTCTGTCGCAATGACCGTACTTATTGAAAACTTAATAAATGGTCTTGTAATAGGCCGTTTAATATATTATAAGAAAGGAGTTTTGCGTTGTTTGGGTAGATGTCATCATATATGATTTGTAGGTTTTCTCGCACATCACAAATAGGCGGCACCTCCCAGATACGTACATTTAAGGGATTGATTAATGTTTGTACGAAGACCACCTGGGGTGTTTGAAAACGAGGCCAGTGTATTCCGAAGAATAGTGCAGGCTGGGAAATGAATATGTATTCTAATCTTGTAATAGGGGATTCATACAATTTTAAGATTGTTTGCACAGTCAGTAAACGAAATCTACACAATATTGAGGGCAACCTGACTTCTTGGTGTAGTATGTTATTTGCAACACATTTGGGTAATCCACAACACAGTCGTAGGGCTTCCCGCTCAAGCAGAACAAGGGGACGTAATTTATAAGCTGACGCACCGGAAAATAAATACACATCCAAATTCTAAAATGGGCCGCACATACATTTTATATATCATTAAAAGTGGATCTCTCCGCATTCCGGACCGACTGTTGCACAGCTTACGAAGCATACCAACGGCTCTCACTCTCCTTTTTTAACTATTTGGTCAATATGGCCGAGCCAGCTGAGGGAAACCGTCATATACTACACTAAATATTTCACAGACTCCACTTGAGGTATAGGTCTCGAGGCGATAAGATAGCGATATGTTAACAGGATTGTTAAGGGGAAAACCAATATCGAGCATTTTCTAACGTTAAGTGAAAGGCGAATTTTGTTTAAACCAGGTTTCTATGCATAGAGGTAGTTTTGTAGTCGATATATAGAGAATGGATATCACTGTCTGATGCGAAAGAAAGCAATGTCATCTGCGTATACGTATGTTTGTACATCTTGATGAAGAGGAATGGAACACATCAGAATGTTAAAAAGTAATGGTGAAGTGACAGCGTCCTTGAGGAACACCACGTGATTGATTATAAATACTCGAGGAAAAGCCTCTTAGAGAGCAGTAAAATGTTCTTCCGTTTAAAAATTCATCCATCCAGTTTGAAAAATAATTTGGAATTCTAGACTTTCGCATATATCTAATACGATTAAGTGTTCAACGCTGTCGTATGCTTTGGAAATGTCTAACGTCACGAGAGCACCTATTTGCCTCTGTCGCCGTGCTAATTTTATTCTACTTTCTAAGTCCACGGGAGCATGCCAAATGGAACATGATGGTCGGAATCCAATTTGGCAGGGGCTAGCAAGTCTTTGTTCTGTATAAATTTAATCATACGGACATATAGAATTCTTTCGATTAATTTAATGCCTGTCTGGCATCTATGGCGTCGTCTTCCCTCGCATCGTACACACGATGGCACCCATGTTCACCTTTTACATTAGCCGCAGTTCTCGCATGCAAACCTCGTGAATACCTGTCGGCTTAACCATATTTGACACAATAACGATACCACGTACTTCGGCAATTGCAAAATAACCTTGCTGCTAATATGAACTTCATCGGCTTCATCGTCCCGCGATGGTCATCGCAATGTAGTTTCGCTGCTGACTGTTCATAAAAATTATATAGCTTAATTCGTCAAAAACTTGAGCAGCACTTTCATTTATATAAAGGCTTCCTCAGAATCATCGACTTGAAAGCATCATGGCAAATGTGCGCTTAAATCGAGTGTAAATAATTTGTGCAAAATTACGCGCGAGGGAATAAAACTCGTTAAAAGATATTGAAAAAAAAATAAAAAGAAACCGCTAGATGCGCACGTTTCGATTTTTCGATAGAATACTAATGCCCTTAGAATAACGCGGCACTGAATAGAATACCAATGCCGCGTTAGTCGTTTTCACATTCGGGAGACGCGGAACGTCGTCCACATGTGTACACCTATATATACAGGCAATAAGCGGCGGGAATTGACAAAGCGCCTATTTACGAGTGCCAGCATTCCACGTTTACACGCGCGATTTCGGCGTGCGAAAGAAAGGGGGGAGAGAAGAGCGGGGACATGCACACGCGGATCGCGTACAATGATAACTCCGACCGCGCCGCGAGCTTCGAACAGCTGCGAGAGCACAAGATCTGCCGCGAACTGCAAACTGCCGTCGTGTCATACGCGCACACACTCTTCAATGCGGACGACACGCTTTACAACTCTTCCAATAAGAGGAAAGATGTCTCGCTGAATGGGACCGTGCCACAAGCGAATGCATCCGCTCTCGTCGACTCGCAGGTTTAAAAAAAAGAATAAAAAATGTAAAGGCACTCCGTCGTGAGCTTGTCTATCTCTCGAAATAAGCGTTCACAATGCTCGCGTTTGTTCAGCTCTCTTTGGCCTTAAGCGAGAAAAAGGAATGTAAATACGAGCGAGCGAATATAAGGATGAGCCTACATGTATGGTGCTTCGGAGTCGTTCGGCACGTTTAAAAGAAGAGCGTGGGACGTCTCTTTCGTGTCTCGCGAAGATTTACATTCACCGCCGACTACACACCCAAGTGACACGAGCGCGTTTTCTCCGCACCATTTGAGCACAAGAGCGCCGGCGTGTCTCCAGCATGCAGCGGCGCGCGCAGCATTGATTTGGCGGCATCGTCCGTGTATAATAACGTATACGCGTTACGAGTGAAGCATCCCTTTGATAAGATAACTCTTTTGTGCCGCGCCGAATTAAATTGGTACTGAACCGAAGACAGCTCCGAGCCTCTGCTCCGTGGGTCGGCATTAACGAGCTCGCATTGTCGTTCGATGAGACGTATTTCTATACGACCGTCTATAAAATATATATCGCTCTTGTATCTTGCATTTCTATTTGTGTTGTATCGTTTTTTTTTTTTTTTCACTTTGCGTCTTTACGCGTAAAACGTCTCTTAGCGGTGACGCTGATGGAAGCGCTTGACAGATAAACATACAGAGATGAAGAGCGCGCGCGCGCGCTTTTTTGTACGCCATGTATGCTATATATAGGGAGAGAATACACCACAAACACGCGCTGTGAATGGACGACGAGCTGTGCGTCTTCGATGTGCCGCTCTCGCTGGAAAGGAGTCGGTGGTGGAGATGCGGAGGAGAGTAACAGAAATTCCGGTGGGCGAGGAAGGAAACACGAAACAGAATTAGTTGGCGAAGCGGACAGAGATGAAAAAAAAATTAAAAAGGAGCAAAAAGAAGAGGAGACATCTGAGAGGAAGGAGCGAATGAAAAAGAAGAAACCGCACACACGCGCGCGGCATTGATGGAAGCGCATCGGACTGGCGCGAATCACAATGAATTCAATGGGGCAAACGAGTGTTCCCTTCATACTTAGAGCGCGCCGCCCCTCAGAGCAATCACTGGCGGCATTTACCCTTCGGCTTTCACGAGAAAACGCGCGCGCTCGCGCGTGCTTCTTTCGTAGCACCACGCGACGGAATCGACGCGGTCGGGCAGGGTGTTGCGTGTGTGTGTGTGTGTGTGTGTGTGTTGTGTGTGTGTGTGTGTGTGTGTGTGTGTGTGTGTGTGTGTGTGTGTGGTGTGTGTTGTGTGTGTGTGTGGTGTTGGGTGTGTGTAGGGGGGGTGGGTGGAGGGCCTAACGGCATAGTGGCATACGTATGGGTTGTCTCTATTGGTTTCCGCCGCCGCTATAAGTATATCCTCATTCAGCGGTGGGCATGACAACGATCACGGAGACGTGACGCGCTTGCACCCATTCAGCCATAGAGAAACGTTAAAAAAAAAAAAATATCTATGGGATACAAATACGCGGAAGCGGTGTCGGCACAAAAAGCCAGGCCATAAACGGGTTTAATGATTCGACGTGCTTGATTTCTCCGTTTCGTCGCTCTGTATACGCAAGGCGGACGCAAGTGAGACAGGCGGCTTGTTCTCTGTGTGCGGGCGTAAATAGCGGGTACCTGAGGAGTCCCGCAATCCGCTTCAGAGCGAGTTACGATGAATTAAGGGTTTGTGCCCAAATGAGTTCTATCGGCGCCGCAAATCAATCAGCCCAGTGGACCTATGAACTGCTTGGCTTCAGTAAGATTGCGAGCAAGCAACAAAGAGGCCAGTTTAGGGAAAGAAGCATGAATGGTGCAGCTTAAGTCTTCGTTCCTTACGCAGCAGAATGTTTTTTCACGCAATTTGCTCTGCCGCATAGATGTATATTTAAATCAAAGCGTGGAGGCCCTCCTCCTGTAGAAATTGCTGTAGTGGCTTAGGAAATTATCGCCCACGAGCCAATACCTAAACCTGTCGGTCATATTCATATTCGTATAACGTACGTAGCTTGACAGCTCTTAGCATCCCCTCGCGAGTAGCCCTCGTTTTTGGACAGTGCCACAATAGGTGGTGAATATATTGCTTCCTTCTTCCTCGTTGTATCCTTATTTTTTTAAGCATGAAATGCTTTTAGCTGCCGTTGTCCGCGACCTTCAAGAGACGTTGAGCCAAAATCCAGAGCCGTTATCCGGGCACTCAAGACGAGAATGGGGTGAGAACGAAACGAGAACTTCCGGGCATATCGTTGCGAGAGAAAAACGAGATCATCCGGGCAACCAGTCAAAACTTTAAAAATCCGGTCCCTGGCCCCCAACCCCTTGTACAGAGCCGCATTACATATGCTGGTTACTGTCCAAACAAGTTTTAAAAAATACTGCTTCCTATTTCGTCCTAATGCTTCTTCACAATATCGCTCAAGTTGCAACTTTTAGTACGCTGAAGTTTAATTTGTAATTTCCAATAGCGACGTTCAAAAGGCAGATGCAGTGCACCATACACGTGGTTGTCATCTTTTGGCGCTGAGACAGGGTTGCCAGTGCTCTTTTCAACGCCAGCGGTCTGTGAGTTCCGAGGCGCGGGTTCTGCGTGACCAGGCCCGCAGCGTCCGGCGCACCGCAGATGGCTGTTTGGCCGAGATGAGACTTGCAACGATGTTAAGTTCAAAACAGGCTCATTTTAGCTCAGTAAGCTTTCAGGCCTGCGTCGCGGCACCAATCGGCTTTTCCGGTAGCCATTTCATGCTTACATCTACTCTCGATTACGGGAGAGTCAGCATTTTTTTTTACAGTTTTCTTTTGCCTTTTTCATACACGAGTACCTTCGAGCACCATGCTGTGTTGTTCTTCATCGCCATTCCGACGAAGGCCAGTCCCCCGGCCGAAATTTGCTGACGAAGTGTAATTTCCATGAACAGCACCGCATGGCAAAGTGCACAGATAGCTAGTGCAAGGAAAGCGTGCATATCATGTGTTGCACTCTGGAACGTTCTGAGACATACTTCACAGCTCCCTATGCGCGCCCACTAGCCGGCTGGGCCACAGCGGCTGTCACTGGAACTACCGGCGCTGCAGTCGCGTCTTTCGTGTGTTTAGAATTTAGAATGGCGAATCTGACGATAACACAAAGGGCAGTGCCTTGCTATTTGGGGCTCGAGCCGGTTGCCTAAGGACAAAAATATATAGATGAGGCTTGTGTATGCTCCAGAAAAAATCCGGAGACCACTCAGCACATGCTAATGGAATGCGAAGCGATTCACCCAGTGAGAACCGTGGGTAACGTACACTTCCCATAAGCGCTTGGAGTTAACATGGACTGAAGATCAACCGGTCAGCAGTCGAGATAAACAAGAGACGTTTAGAGTATTAGTGGAAGAAAAGCAGGGAAGAGATTGATACGACCGGATCTGTTACAGTCATAAATAGCGGTATAAGGTAGATTTCGAGGGGAAAATAATGAGATGTATACAAAAATGCTAGATAAAAATATGTATAGCAGACCTGATTAAATCTAGCAGGCTAGGTGACTGTTGGTCACCGCCCCGTTTCAAAGGGGATGCCATTAAATCATCGTCATCATCGTCGTCGTCACGCGCTGCGCGTCGTTGCTCCTGCTGCGATGCGTCGTTTGCCCTTACTGGCGTGTACCGCTTGTCTGTCGGTAAGTGTAGTTTAGCTACACACTCTTGAGTTTTAGGGGCGAAACACCTTAGGGCCGAGCCTTGTCCCCCCCTCGTAGTTGTCCGTAGCTCTGGTTTTCATGGAGTCCGCTAGGGGCGCTGCGGTGCACAAGGGCTATATAAGCGCTGTATATACTGTACACGTGTACAGTATAGCAGTAATATATATATATATATATATATATATATATATATATATATATATGTACGCGAAGCTCGCGCCACCAACCTCAGGTAGAGAACGCTTCTGGCGTTTTGCCGCCGCTTCCCGCGCTCTCGCCACCTCTGGGTCCGCTTGCCGGCGTTGCCGTGCTGCTGCACTGATCACAAGGCAGTCTTAATGAAGGGAAAACGAAGTCCGCACCTCAATACCATATACGACCAATAAAACAACAATCTATATACTGTACACACGTGTTGTCACTCATTTGCATGTTCGAGTGGGCAATGTACGAGGGGATTCACGGTTACCCGAATGATCCCGCGGTGCTTCGCCCACTCATCATCATTCACTTCGCGGATATGCGGTGTTTTTTTTTTCTTTTGACAAGCCTGCCACGCCTAAGTAACAGAGTCCTGACTGTGTCTGTGTATCTGTGTCAGTGTGTCTTGCGGTCGCGTCTCTCTTTATGCACGGTGCTTCGTCTCACGTACGATTGCAGCGATGGGTTCTCCCCCCCCCCTTCCCTCCGCTTGCTCGTCAGTGAATGTAGTCTAGCTGCCCTCTCAAAATTTTATGCCAAGGATGATGCGAAAAAAAATTATCCTGTAGCAACCACGAAAGACACGTGTAGCTGGGGCCTCGAAGCTGTACTGTGCAAATGAGCGGTCGTACGCGAATATTCTGGTTTCCAACCAACTTTCCGAAATTAGAAGCGCCACATTCTCAGTGTTTTTCTTTCTTTTCTTTTTCTTTTCTTTTGCAGCTTATTCTTAAAATGTGTAACAAAGACGACGAACGCATGTGCAGTACTAGCGGTATTAAGAGCGAATGCCTTTTTACAGTCACTCACGGATATAAACAGATGCACGTTCATTCTGATCGGGAGGAAGTGGCAAAACCGATTCCGAAACTGAACAGTCATAGGTGAAAGATTTATTTTGTTTCCTGCGTTCCTGCGTTGAGCTTCCGCGTCGTCTTTGTCCCTTGGCGCAATCTAGCGAGCGAGCACAGCGATGATTGAAAGAGCGAACGCGGAGCGCAGCGGGCGATGAAAGACGCTGACAGCGAAGTGAGCACGAGGGGGAAAGCGGCAGAGGAGCAGGGAGCAGCGAAACCATGAGGCGGAATAAGATGGTATGGCGAAAGCGTGAGAAGAAAACCGTAATGCCGCGCAAGAAGGGTGACGACCGCTACGAGATGGCGCCAGAGTAGCGCGCCGTCGTCTGTTCACCGATGGCATGCGGCGAGCGCGTCCAGCGATGCCATATATGGAAACAAAGCGCTGCATGAGCGGAGGTCCGCCTGCGGCGTCTGCTGTGAATAGCGCCCACGCGTCACCCACGCACTGCCTCTTGCGATCTTCGGATTAGCGAGGCAGTCGCGCCACACTTAGCTCCGTTTGCAATGTGCCGCACGAGACAGATTGCCCGCGCCATCCAATATATCGCGAAACGAAACCATGTATAGAGCTGTGCTCAAATTTATCATTACGGCGTATCGTAATCGTCGGTGAATTTTTTTTCGACGAATAAAATTGGCAACGAACATTGTGATGTCTTTTTTTTTTAATTAAGCAACCTTTCTTTTTGTGTAATTCCGCCTTTCTTTTTCTCTGGCGGGTTCCGTGCAGGTGCTCTGTACACAATCATATTACTGTTCTTTTTCTCTCTTTTTTAATTACATGCGCATGACCACATAAAACTTGATCAGGCATGTAAAAGTTTACAAATCATCGCATCCGACTGCAGGCACTCACAGATGGTTTCTCTATAGCCTGACCACGGGGTGTTCCAGAGTAAATCGCCAGAAACACGATTCACTCAAATGTGTGACGAATAATTTTTAAAATTCTGTATGCGTTCAATAACGGTGAACATCTCTGCGAAGAGGCGTGTGGGTGTTGAGAATCACATGCATTTGAAGCCATGGGCATTTTCATTCACCATATATTGCCCATACATGTTTCTGGTGTCGCTTGAAGGTTGTGTTCGGAGGCTTGCTCGAACGAAGTTGCCTCTCGGATGGAGATAACATTCACACACTTCTGTAAGTACTGTGCATTACGCCGTTTGTGGTGCAAATATGACATTATATATGTAGCCATTTTACTTTGGCTTGATGTTATATGCACACCTGCGCTTAAATTTCAATCCATCTGCTTCTACCCTACCTTCTACCTATACTACCCCCAAAAGTTACGCTTTTGGGGGTAGTATAGTCACTAGAAATAGCATCTAGTCGATTTGGTTGTAGCCTTTCATGCAGCAAAATAAGTGTGATACTCTTCGAGGGCAACAGTTTCCATAACACAAAAGACGCCGACTTACGAGTTGCCTCATGCAAAACAATCCACATAGCGCCGCTGTGTGGCGTCATTTTAAATAAATTCAACCTTTTAGAGTACAATAGGCAAAGTCACGGTCGTAAGCTTGTTGGTCATGGTCGGGAGCTTGTTGATCACAGTCAGTAGCGCATATTTCGAAGGCAAGCACAACAGTACTGTAAGCACGATTCATTTGAACCTGAAGCACATCACTGCAAGCTTCCGCCGATGTACTTGTCGACACTCGATCTTTTTCTCTTGGTGAACTTCGCTTTTGTATCACATTTCTTGGCGTCGAGATGTGTTCATGAAGACCGGAAAAAATTAGGTCGAGGAATCACGCCGGGAACCAGCGTCCATATTTCCCGCGAGGAATCAATATATCTATTTTCAATAATAACGTTTAAAAGTATCGATCGTCGTCCTGAACATGGTGTTCACACACTTTGGACTTATCTGTGAGACATCCTTCCTTTCGATGTAGCATGTCTGTATGAAACTCTCTGCCGTCGTCGTGGTGCGAAAAAAAAATTAGAGAGCACCAGCACCAGTATGCATCTGGCCGCTGGAGCAGCCGTGGGCAAAGCAAGACCGCATAGGAAACTTTTTCCTGTTATGAGATGCCGAAATGCTTCTTCGTGAAACTTTTCACAGGTCAAAATCGTCCCACATCATGCAACATAAACCACATGACGGCAGTATACCGACAGACGATCCAGCAGCGCCGAAATGAATACAGAAGCGAAACCAGAAGCGGCAGAAGCAGCAGAAGTGACGAAAGACACGATTGCAGCGCCAGTAGTTGGCGCGACCACCATTTGGCTCATCTACCGAACGGAGCTGTGAAAACTGAAGTATCTCTAAGAACGTTGGCACTCTCTGTATATACAGAAGTCAGCATTCGCGAGGACCTGTCACTCGCTCAGACTTCAAGCAACTCGACGTTTGCCTTTTTTTTTTCATATCAGCTGCCCGTGCAGACGAGCTCTCACACAAGTGTATCATCATCATCATCTTCATCATCATCATCATCATCATCATCACTACAGGACAAAGGCCTCTCCCTGCGATCTCCAGTTACCCCTGTCTTGTGTCTAGCTAGCGCACGACACAAGTGTATGTCAATCACCAATTAAACATTGGAATATGAAATTTGCAGCATCAAGAGCTCACGTGAAGCGACTCGTTTGGCTAGAGAGAAAGTGGGCGTATCTTACTTGTGCATTGGTCTGACACTCGACAGTCACACAGAAAGAGGAAGAAAGGAAGACGAAGACAGGAGGAGGTATTGAGGTTAACCAATATTGCGCCCGGTTGGCTACCCTACAGTTGTCGAAAACAAAAACGGGCGAGAAAAAATGCGAGCAAGAGTCAGTGATTGTGCACACACCCTCCGATGAACGTTCGCTGACAGTCGCCTTCGAAAAGCGTAGTATAGGCTTGTTGTGGCCTTGCGCACGCAACATCACTTCAGCCAAGGTCTCAGAATCTTCTCATACGAGAGCGGTCTGTCGTCTAAGCTGCTGAGACGAACACAGAGTCAATCTATAGTTCAAGGTCGAAGGAAGGGCAGTGACACAAACGGTGCTCAATAGTTACATCATACCCGCAAGGTTTGGAGCCGCCATAACAAGCGTTTGAGCTTAAAAGGAGGAATAAAACAAACAAACTAACAGTGAAAACGCCTTCATTGCTTAGAAAACATAACCAAATACTCCAAGGACCCAATTTTTCACCTAAGTTCCTGTCGACCGACTTTTTCATGTGACCACAAAGGCCGCACTGAACAAAATAAATGAATTGAGAAAACGCGGCCATCGCGCTCTCAGGTATATAGCCCTGAGAGTCGCTGAATCGTCAAAGCCGCGGGTTTGCCTTTTCTCTGCTTTCCAGCAATTATAGGGATATGAAGACAATCGCACTCAAATCAGTGCGAGGGTAAAATAAGAATAAATCTTCGAGCAAGAGCCTGGGCACGACTACAGGCAATACCGAGAAATACACCGCTCTTTCTTCTGGACACAATAGTCTGGCGAGGCGCTCATTTCGGAGAACAACGACAAAGACAAGCGGTGTATCAAAGGCAACTGGGTCGCATAGGAACGCGATCGCTCGTGAATATGCGAGGAAATTGCGAAGGAACGAAAACACATAAATAAAGGAAAAAAGAAAGGAGACGCCGAATGGCGAAGAAAATGGGAATATTCGAAAGCGCAACATATTCCCCCTCCCCCCCCCCCCTTTCACCCTCACCATATTGTAAAATGAGGTCGAACTAAATATAAATAAAATGAAAATTCCAGAGAGAAAGAGTAGTGTCCGTCTATCATATATAGAAGCGAACCTTCATTGGTCAATTCCTGAAACAACACTGATAGTATGTTCTTTTTTCTGGTGATACGAGAACACCCAAAAAAGGTGGCGAAGCATGATACAGGTTGCCAAAAGTCCGAATAAAGCTTGTCCGGTCAATATCCGTAGGCTAATTTTGAGAGCTCCCGAGGGTCACGGCGAACGAGTAACCAGCCGGTTGCGTTGTTCACAGTGCATTGAGCACAAAGCTGGCATCAGCTTCAATACACATCATCATCATCATCAACATCATCATTCACTCCTACTTCAAGTTGAAGGCCTCAACCAGCCATCTCCAATTACACCTGTCTTGCGTCAGATGGCTCCACATCATGCTTGCTAGTTTTCTAATTTCATCCCACCACTTAATTCTGTCATCCTCAACGGCGTTTACATTCCCTTTGACACCCAATCTGTTACTTTAATGGAATACCGCCTTTCTACTCTACGCATCGCATGGCCCGCCGAACTCCATTTATTTGTCTTAACATTTATTATAATACCGGATACGCCAGTTTGCTCTCTTATCCACACCGTTGTCTTCCTGACTCTTAACGTGATTTCATTCCATCGCTCGTTGCGTGGTCCTTAACTACTTATCGAGCTTCTTTGTTATCCACCAAGCATAGTTTGCGCCTTACATGTTGGCACAGGTAGAATAGAATAAGTGTATCCACTTTTCTTTTCAAGCATAGCTTTAAACTGCTGGTCATGGCTTGGTAATGCCTGCCGCGTGCACTCCAACCCCTTTTTCGTATTCTGTAAATTTTCTTCTCATGATCTGGGTCTGCTGTGACTGAACGGTCAGATGAACATCCTCTTGCATATGATTCTAGAGGCTGACCTTCAAATACAGATTCACATTCTTACATTACCTTAGTCTTCTGAATATTAATGTTCAAACATACTCTTAAACATTGTAGGCTAATGTCCTCAATCATTTGCTGCTATTGATCCCTAGCGCTACTAAACAGGACAATGTCGACTGCAAAACGTTCCCTGTTGATTTATTCTAAGCAAGCAGTGAATAGCATTGCAGAGATTGTATCTCCTTGCCTGGCCCACTTCTAAATCGGTATTTTCCCGATTTTTTGCAGATGTTCACTAAAATATTCACGTATGCTTCTTCTACTGTTTGACGGCGCAACGCCTCTATGTCTGCTGGTATCTCTAGTAAATCGAAAGCCTATTCGTAATCTATGAAACCCATTTACTAGACAAGTTGGTTACACACATCAGATTTTGCATCTGATTAACGTCCACGCCTTTCCTCTCTCTCAATCACCTGATCGATGACATGAATCTATCGTTCAATATTACTTCCACAGCCAGCACCTTTTCTGGATTCATCGAAGTCAGGTGTTGCCCAAGTTCTATCGTAAATATTAACCTTGCAGATTTTTTTTTTTTTTTACAATACAATGCATCTTTCTCGCTCCATTCAGTCTTTTTGTGAACGTGTCAGTTTTTTCGATGTATATAGCTGAAGTTGCCGCAAGCACGGTGAATTCTCAGGGACGTTTTCCGTCCTCAAGGAGACTTTAAACGCTCGAAAACCTATCACGACGTTTATTAGGTGATATGGAGTCTGTAATAAATGCTAAAGGGCTTCCGACCTGCTCTCTCGTTGGTCGCGTCTGTCAGAAGGGCGCAGTTTCCTCTTCTGATATTCGGTACATTATGAAGGAAAGTCATGCCCTATAGCCAGCAGTGATGAACAAGGGAGTGAGCCGGAGCCGTGACATTTGTCCTTGTCGTGTCAAAGCCCATGGTTACACTCACTCTTTCATACTTGTAACGTGTAATCAAAGCACTCGCTCAAGTAGGCTTCTCCACATGATGACTCATATTGCGGAGAAGCCTGTTCTGACGAACGTGTCGAAGTAGCTTCGCACGCACGCATTGACCCATTTATTTATTTATTTATTTATTTATTTATTTATTTATTTATTTATTTATTTATTTATTTATTTATTTATTTATTTATTTATTTATTTATTTAACATGTGTTATGCGCTCACTTTTTCTTGGCTGCATTATTCACGCCTCTGGTCAAACATACCTTGTACATCGGACTGAGGCTGTTCTGTTATTTGGTAAAATCCCTATTCTGTTGCCATCAACTATCGTCAACCTTTTCCAAATCAGGCTTCAGCCATAGCCAGTCACGCATGGACGCTGCACGATTGTCTGAATGGTAAAAAGCTAAAGCTATGGTTAGGTGGTGGTCCATTGCCTCAGTCTTGTTGCTAGCGATTTTGTTGGCGTTCTTGTTTCGACACGAAAGTCCAGCGCCTTCACTTACACTTCCGCAAAAGGCCTCTCCAATGGACCGAGGAATGGACCTCTCAATGGACCGAACCTACTGCCCCGTCTTAAAGTTTGTTCCCTTTGTTTCTCTCCCTTCTTCTGTATTTCAGGGCATGCCCATATACTGTTGCCCAGCTCTTTTAAGATCTGCATCGTACACATCTTTTGCCTACGTGATGGTGTCATAGTCTTTCTCCACAGTAAGATCTGCATCGTACACATCTTTTGCCTACGTGATGGTGTCATAGTCTTTCTCCACAGTGTAAACGTGAGCTACTACATGCTGCTGACACACCATGTGTTCAGATTTTAAAAAAGTAATACTAAAAAAGAAGAAAAAAAGCCGACAGATCCCACCCCCTGTGGGAATCGATGTTACGCGAAGCAGTGTGGGGCGAGCCTATATACCAAGTTAACGAAACGACCATGAGAGCGCCAAGACGTAGGCGGCTGTTTCATGACCTACACGACACGCATTTCATGACATTCATGTCATGAGTCCTCGGGCATCCCTTTAGCTGCGCCTAAGAGACCTCAAGGCGAAAGCCTTAGTCATGCTCGTGACTATGACTTCTCCTTTAACCTTTAGCCTTTTCCTTCACTTAGTACTACATCCTAAACCACTCCATTAGTTTTTTAGGGTTAATGTTTTTTCACTGAGTCATTGTCATTTTTGCTGACTCATGGTCATGACTATGACTTCTACCACCATCCGTTAGTGTTTCATTCACTTAGTACCCCCGTCCGAACCCATTTCAATGGTTTTTGAGTGTTAATCTATGTTCGCTGACTCATTGTCATTTTTGCTGAGTCATGCTCATGACTGATTTCTACCATCATCCTTTAGTGTTTACTTCACTTAGTGCCCACGTCCGGACCCATTCCAGTGGTTTTTGAGGGTTAATTTGTTTCACTGAGTCATTGTCATTTTTGTTGAGTCATGATCATGACTATCACTTCTACCAGCATCCTATAGTATTTACTTCACATGGTACCCACGTCCGAACCCATTTCAGTGGTTCCTGAGTGTTAATCTTTTTCGCTGGGTCATTGTCATGACCTACATGACATGCATGTCATGACATTTATGTCATGACCTATCACTTATATTCGTCACACACTCCTGCCATACTAGGCCAATTTTGGTACCTACCAATTTAACGAAACGACCATGAGAGCACAAGAACGTAGGCAGATAGATAGATAGATAGATAGATAGATAGATAGATAGATAGATAGATAGATAGATAGATAGATAGATAGATAGATAGATAGATAGATAGATAGATAGATAGATAGATAGATAGATAGATAGATAGATAGATAGATAGATAGATAGATAGATAGATAGATAGATAGATAGATAGATAGATAGTAATGATAATAATGAGGTATAGCATAGATAGATACGGATATAAAGTGTAGCGAGAAATTTACGCTGTCTGGTTGTTCATATTCCTAAGCTCCTTGCTTTCTCCTCTACCCCCATATGCGAGCAACCCGACCAACTCGCAGATGGGAGTGCCTGCCTTCCTCAGCTCCTTGCTTTCTCTCTCTTTCTCCCCGGGCCCCCCCATAATTAAATGCGAAACATTGACCAATTCAAGGCCAAGATAAAAGTGGACGTTCACAGCGTGGCTTTCAACGCAGCAGCCATTCTCAGCGTTTCTCTCAATGAGAGCTTTACGCTTTCTTAGAGGTCAATCAGCGAATGGTCATCGTTAATTGTCACGCCACCGTCGACGTTCTAGTGCTACCCTCGGCAAGGTGCGGATCGTCGTCGTCATCGTAATGTTGTTTTGCTCATTAAATGATTTAAGCTTGCCATACGTTTCTGTCCCTTTTTTCTTTCATATAATCTTTTTTTTTTTTTTTTTTTCTTTTTTTGCGTAGTCTTTTTCGCCCTAGTGAATCCTTCCGCTACCAATCGCCCAGCTGCAAACTACAGCGATAGCTTTTTGGGTACTTCGGACGGCTTCTGCGAGCCTCTTCCATCCTACTGACGTCCTGTCTCCGTAAGCGACGGTCTATCGCCGGCTGTGAAAGACAGAACACATCACCGCTCCGGGGCTAGTTGGCACGCGGTAGACCACGGGCACAGAATAGTGTTAGGGACGAGATATTAACCCACGTGTCGTATTTACTCATTTTTGACTTGATTATAGTCCCAAGGTGCAGTCAGTAATTCATTGGAGACACAACAACGTTGCCGCCGGTTACCTACCAGTAAAACAGCTATAAGAGCGATACCCGCCTGGTATTCAGTTATAACGCAATCTTCACGTTTGGAACTCATGATACAGTACGAGGTTTAACGTCCCATAACTCACGGTCTGTGAGAGACGCCGCAGTGGCCGGCTCCGGATTAACTTTAACCAGCTGGGTTTCATTAACGTGCGCAATGATCTGACCATATGCCCGCGCTTTAGCATTGCACTCTCATTAGAACATGGCCGCTTGCTGCCGGAAGTCGAACCAACCACCTGTGGTTCGCCAGCGGCATGCCTCGGCAAACGAGCCACCGCGGCAGCTATAACTATCGAAAAGTAAGTGTTCAGCTCTGGTGCGTAACACTCGTTCGTTTTGATCACATTTCGCTCTGCTCTCCATCAATATCTGTGCCAACCTCATGTTGATTCTTTCAGGTTTCTCTCAGCTTGAAGTGCACATAACCTGCGCGTGAAGTTCAGGCGTGCTTGTGCACGCGACAGCTGCTTTACGAGAGGCCAACGCCTGCTCGTCGTCATTCCTTTCTCTCTCTCTCTCTCTCTCTCTCTCTTGGTGCAAACCACCATCTGCTGTCTTTAGGAAAATGCCGAAAGGAAGCTATAAGAATGCCCATCACCTCGGAACCACTAGGGCGTTTGCTTATGAACAATATGCCGTAGACTCATTTCCGGGAGAGGGCCGACGAGAATGCGCAGGACACCATTGTTCTCGTTGTTCGGGAGTGGCGGAGCAGGTCGCGGTCGGTGGATGGCCTCTTCTCGTTGAGCGTTTCTTTCCCGCCTGCCGCGTATGCCGTGTGTTTCAACGTGATGTGTCGGCTCATACACCGCCTGGAGTTGAAAGCAGTTTCGCCAAAGAATGCGGCCGCGGCCACGGTCGACACCACGCCGTCGCACCAAACGACCCTGTCACCACATCGAGACGGAGACCATCAGCGGGCCTCTCATTTTCTAAGCACCGTCCCGTGCATGGGAAGCACGAACACAACGCCCCCCCCCCCCCTCCCTTACCCCATTCCCTCGTCCTCTACCTCCTGCCTTCGTTGGCACTCTCCGCCCACTCCATTGAAAAGAAACACGGCTTTACTTTCTACCACTGTATTGTGATTGTGCCCCCATGGAAGTGAAAAGAACGCCTAATATTAGTGTGCGCAATCTGGACGTAGCAGTGCGCAACTGGAATTGACAGCGCTTGTTGACGTGAAATCTTTGAGCTGATTTGTGAACTATAGAGCCGTTGCCTTCAATCTTGGGGGCACTTACGCGCCACTTAAAACAATAAATTTTCACCTGATTTGTATTAGATTGCATTGTATCGTGCTGAATTGTGTTGTGCCTCATTGCATTTTCCTGCTTCTGATGTACTCGTATAGTAAACTCCCAATTATATAGGTATCACCCTCAGTAAGCAAGTGAAGAACAATAGTGTTAGTGGAGGTGAAGGTTCGCAATGAGATGCTTCTTCAAGAGCTCCGTTGCCACGCGTGCGGCATCTCACGCAACAAGTCCCCTGTGCACTGAAACATTACACAAAGTGAAAAGCCTTCTTAGAGAAGAGAGCGGACAATAATATAGACAACAGTATGGAATGTAGCTAGAGCTCAAAAATATTCAATAATTATTTTGACTCAAGTTTTCTGAAGGTCAACGCAAGCCTACAAAGAACCTCTGGGGAAAAAAAAAGTGGAATGAAAAGATGTCGTGCCAATTAAGGAAGCATTGCGAAAAATGCCACTCTCGAGGAGGGGTACATCTTTACTATGATTACCTTGAGGAAATGAGGGGCGGGAGGAGAACGGAGGAGAAGGGAGGGAGGCAAACAATATAGCGCAAATTTATTCTTTGCACATATACGTGAACAGAGCCGCAAGATACACGTATTTGTTTCTTTTCGCTTTAACGCAACGCGTCATGCTTAGATTATGTTGCAGAACAGCAGAGTTCTTCGTCACCAGTAAAATATTTATGATAGTTTTTTTCGTATACAAACTATACCAACGCGTCCAGAATAGCTCAAAAAGTGATCTCGCGCCAGCCTCGATCATTTCGCACTATAAGCCTGAAATTACTGAAAAGGATTTGTAAGGCAAGGCGGGCGTACTTTGCCGCCTAAAAATGGATCTTCGCGCCATGGAATACCAGTGCAGTACAGTCGAACCCGGATATAACGAATTATCGCGTGTAACGAACATCTGTAAAATCCCCTTGAAATTTTGTGTATCAAATTTTTTTTTATATATCGAACTATTTCGCGATCCCCGTCGAGTTCGATATACCCGGGGTCGATATATCCGGGTTCGACGAATCTTGTTAAGTGCAGTCTTCGACCACTTTCGCTGATCGGCCACTGCAAAGCGCCATCAATTTCTCTTGATTTCATCAAGCGATGCGCGCTCCCTCTGATCAGAAGACGGCGACGTCCGCGCCTCGCTAGTAAGTGTCACCACACTTGTACGAGGCTCCGTATAGCGAGGCGAGGCCCGGCGCGTCGGGCTCGCATCCTAAACGCGCGGCATGCAGTCAGGCACGCAGACCGCGGCAGAGACCATCTAGCAGCGACAGCATGCGGGACTCCTTCTCCTTGGAGGCGCGACAGCGCTCATTGTGCGAAGCAGTAGCAGCGCAGAAACCTCCGTCGCCGCCGATGCAGCGGCAGCAGTCGTCAGAGCATCATTAGCCCAGCGACGGTGGTCGCGGCTGGACGAAGCCTGACAGAAAAACAATCATCGCCGGGAGAGTGCTGGCGCGTACCCATACACGAACGCGCCTACATCGCTGTCGGTGCGCGTGCGGTGAGGAACGTATATGTATAAAGCGAGGGGAAGGCAAGCACTACTATATGGAGAAAAGAAAGACACGCGTGTGGACGGCGGCCAGGAAAAAGAAAGAAAAGGTCGCGCGGCAGCCTGGGTGAGAAGCGCTCGTATAGTGGAATAAAGGAAATCCGCTAATGGAGACGACCTCCGTATAATACCCTGCCACTGGCTACTTTCCACTGTGTGATAGTTATGGCCTAGAGGGCGGACCGCGCGCTACTGTGTGGTCCTTTTGTGGGGCGCTGTTTTCCAGTCTCCTGCCTCCGGTCTTGCTGCTTGCTGCTGCTGCTGCTGCACTATGCGCCTCCACCGCTTGCGCAGAATGTGCTTGGGCTGACTTTCTTTATCATCGCCTCTCTGAACGATCGCCGCGTACCAAGTCGCGCGCAAGATACTCATAAACCTGGCAGAAGGGGACGAATTGAAAAAAAAAAAAAGATGGAGAGAAAGCTGAGAAGCTGGAGAAAAAAATACGTGTGGCGCTGCGCGAAGTGCGAGAGCTCTTTTGATTGAAACGTTTTTAAACAGGAAGCGGTCATCTATGCTGGAATGGCCTCGCTTCGTTAATAGCTTGACGCTATATTGTTGCGCGAGCTTTTCTTTCCTCGACGTAGGGATCTTTAACCACGCCTTCTATCGCTCACACCGCGAAGGTAGCTTATCCAAGGTTTGGGGTACTATATACATAGCTGCCAACTCTCCTTAATTGATTGTGAAGTTTACGATTTTGCGAATGTTGCGTCGAGTTAAAAAAAATGTAACCTTGTTTGCGAAAATGCATCGCATGTCGGTTCCCGTACGTTCCCTTGCAAGTCTTCTAATGGTGAAAGAATGCAAGAGGGATCGATGCTTGCTTCTAGCAAGTTTATACAAACACGTTCTTGAAGCAGGTGAAATTGGCGATAGCCTATAGTTGCTGAGAAAGTCAGTTATGTACAAACTGTTTGTCGCTTGTCAAAATTTGCTGTTTAAAGTTTTCTACTGCTCGGTGTGCTGCATCTATATGGTAAATCATCATTACTCAAGTGCATATGTACCCCTGAAAAGATGCGTGCTCAGGGCAAGCTTTAAAAAAAATCCGCCCTGTCTTCCCTCCATGCTCTCTACCTGCTAATTACCTACCTATTCGTACGCTTGTTTCTTTTAAGAAATTAGGAATTAGGAAGAAGCACAGACAGGAAATAAGTTTCTGTTCGTTTGTTTTTGTTGTTGTTGTTGTTGTTGTTGTTGTTGTTGTTGTTGTTGTTGTTGTTGTTGTTGTTGTTGTTGTTGTTGTTGTTGTTGTTGTTGTTGTTGTTGTTGTTGTTGTTGTTGTTGTTGTTGTTGTTGTTGTTGTTGTTGTTGTTGTTGTTGTTGTTGTTGTTGTTGTTGTTGTTGTTGTTGTTGTTGTTGTTGTTGTTGTTGTTGCTTTTTAGGCTCCACAGATCTTAAATAAAAAGACTATGAGTACAGCGACTGTGGCATTACTGAAAAGGAGTTGTAAGGCGAGGCGGGCGTACTTTGCCGCTGATATCGTCTGTCTGAAAATATTAATTAGCAAAAATTTGTTATGTAGCTTTTACGTTCGAACGTTGGGGGCAGTTTCTAATGTGGCATACTTGGAGGCAGTCACATCTCAATACACTGCAATTTTTTTTATCTGGAAAATCGCACCTAACGTGAAATAATATTCTTTGAATTTCAACTGCTTCAATCCAGGCAATATTGAAACTAAGCGCGTGGAGCACAGAAAAGGTAGCCCGTTGTTACGTCAGACCGAAACGCGCCATGACGACAAACGCGACTAAGTTTGAATTAATTCACTTCGCGGCATTTATTGATACATACGTTTTCCCTGTGGAAAGCATCTGCCGCGATGTGCTGTATCAATATTTGACGCGACATTCCATCATTCAAAACATTGTAATGCACTTCCTCACGGGGCGTTTCCGTTAGAGTTAATAGCGGTGCCGCCGTTTCTGCGCACCAAGCGCGCTCAGATATTGCCGGGCTTCAAAAGTTTATTCAAAATAAAAATGTACAAAAAGAAGTAGTAGAACCAAGGGATAAAGCCAAACTATTCAGCTTGCTGGCGTTCCACTCACCACACTTCAAAGCAGAAGACAGTGGTATGTGAAAACGTTATTTAAGCTGAGTATTTAAAGACAATCGCTATGATATATATATATATATATATATATATATATATATATATATATATATACAAGTTTTAATGATATGCCTAGATGTTCGCCTGACATGCTACTCTAGGTGCTGGGTGATGATTATGATATATACAGTGACAAACACTTAACAGCACACAGTCGGTATGATCGATGCACAAAGTCTAGGGGAAACGGGGAGTTACCGATCTAAGTAACAAAGAGTTAAGATCTAACAAAGATCTAAGTTGAATTTCCATCATTAATATTTCGAATTAGCTGCGTTTTTCTCAAGAGAGAGAGAGAGCAAGGAGAGGAAAGGCAGGGAGGTCAACCAGGAGAGCATTCGGTTTGCTACCCTGCGCTAGGGGTAAGAGAAAGGGGAAATAGAAAGAGAAAAATAGGGAGAGAATGAGCACTGAGTACACGTGGGACGATGTACAGGGACACGATAGGCGGTCTCTTAAACTGGTGCACTTCAAATACTGTACTAATTCACGCAACGCAACGCAACGCGTTTTTCTCAAGATATTTCATGTTTAAATAGGGGTGCATTGAAACTGTGGCTGCCTCCAAATTTGCCATGTAAACAACTGCCCCCATAAACACGTATTTGATAATTAGTCTCCTGAAACTTACGCTATTAGTGGCAAAGTTTATCTACTCCGCCCTAAACCCCTTTGCACAAACTCCATGCTTGCTAAGCTCATAGCCGTTTTATAAGAAATACGTACAGTCTAAAAACACCTTGTATATCGCTCGGGCTTGCGCCCTTTACACACCATGGTTCAACCCAGTGCTATAATGCCATAGGTACGGAGCTCTCGTATGACACGCCTTAACTACAAACTCCGTGAAAACGCTCACCAATGTTGTGCATCGAACGAAAAGCCGTTCCATAGTTAGCGCTGCTTCATGCATCACAAGGAAGCGCTAAATTCTCGAGCACTCCCGCCTTTCCACCGACGTCTCGTGCGCTGCTTCTGCGTGCGCCAGTTCTTTTCGGACATTGCGTCCAAAGCTTCGTGGCTACAGGCTGCGCGAAACAACCAGGAATACAACGAAGACGACACGGGCGCTATATATAGCGGGCAGAGCAATTGCCGCCATGCCTCTGCAAGGGTAGATTATATCCGTCCTAGATAGCACCACCCTACACATCCCCCTCGCTAAATAGTGTGCCAAAACCACAACCTGATTGTGAGGCACGCCGTAATGAGGAATGTTCACCACCTGGTGGTTCTTTAACGAGTACCCAATGTACGGCACATGAGCGGTTTTGCACTCAGACCCCCATCAGAACGCGGCCGCCGCGCCGGCCATGCTGATTTGCAAATTTGACGATCAGTCGCAATGCTGCCAAAGGTCTTTGCGGGAGATAAACAGTTTTATGGCATTTTATTAACCGCTTCACGGAAGTTTCGCTTTGGATCTGCATAAATTTTTGTCTTCTTTTTATGTATGTGATAGCCTGTTATGGGATCTTGAAGGTACTCGTAAATCTTAATCACCGTCTGTAATCGAGCCATTAGAAGTCGAAAAGAAGAAAAGATAGCAGATATCTCTAAGCTTTTGGCCCTGGGTCCGCGACATGAAAGCAAAGCGCGCTTACTGCTACGAGGCAAAGACAATTGCTCTTCACCCGCCGCGGTATCCTACTGGATATATGCCGTTGCACTGCTGGGTTCGAGGTTGCGGGTACGATCCCGGCCACGGAGGCTGCATTTAGATGGGAGAAAAATGCAAAACCGCTCGTGCACTAAATTTAGGCGCACGTTAAAGTGAGAAATGCCGGTGGTCAGAATTAATCCGGAATCCCCCACTATGGCGTGCCTCATAATCAGATCATAGTTTTGGCAAGTAAAACTCGAGAATTGATTATTTTTAACAATCTTTCTTCACATCTGCCCCACATTTTGACCTCACACAGATGTGCATCTGTCTTGTATTAAGCAAGGAAAGCTTCACCTAAAAAACAAGGTAGTAGCGTCTTCCTTTGTGAGGATCAAGCTGCCTGCCATAAGGACAAGAACATAAAGCAGCAAATATTCGCAACAGGGTGGGACCTCTGTCTGCTGCATAAGAAATCCGGACTGCACATTGCAATGTAATGCAAACATATCCATCCAGCACCGCACGGAACTTGCACAGCGCTGCGGATCAAAGCTGAGGAGAGCGTTAACTGGTTATGATAATCAAGGGATAATCAAGAGACGATTGGAGAGTTCGGGAGAACAAAGCAGGGAAGGAGATGGAGGAAGGATCTGCTCAGGCATAGGTATAACTTTACGAGATAAAGCAGAGATAGGACGCTAGATTATGACATACATGGTAACCCGTAAATAGCTAGCACAGACTACAAGTGCAATGGTCACCACCACATTTCACGTGGTATGCCGTTAGAGATCATCATCAGTGTCTGGCTTCATCTTCGTGTGCTGCCATTGAGCGGTAATGGTTTTGTGGAGGTTGTGTTCTACAAGATGTCCACGCCCATGTATGTCACTAGACAAAACGGCAAGCTATCGCTGTTCTACTGCTTTAAACTTTCGAGGAGACCGACCATTCTTTTCTTTTTCGTTTGCACCTTTCCTCAGTAGCGGAAGCAATATTTAATGTTTTCCGCAAATTCACACGAGTTAATGAAACAGGCGACATCTGTGCCGTGACGTTTACAAGTGGTATCGCATTTATCGTTGCATTGTTGCCCCGACTAAATGCATATAACGCAATTAGATATCCTTGTCAGCGCGTCGAATCGCTCGACGCAGGACATCTGTGCTTCAGCGAGGGTGATCACTAATCGCATATAAGGCGTTGCTGCAATCACGCTTATCCGCCCACACTCGTCACCACAAGTTTCTCACCCAGAGCAGCATGCTGGTTTCTTCGGTCGGCTTTCGCGTTCTCCATGAAGGTTTTTCATGTTGCTTGGTAGCGGCGACATAAGTGACAGGAACCGTCGTAGTCTCACAAACTGGCACGCGATTGCCTCCAGACGCTCTTTGAACATCAATAACTCTCTCCCTTCCCTCTCTCTCTCTCTCTCTCTCTCTCTCTATTTTTTCTTGTTTACTTCTAATCCACCTATCAAAACCCATTCACAGCAGCCCTCCAAGTGAGCAAAAAAACACGGAAACGTATTAACAACTATAACGTATAAACAGCAAAAAGTCTCCCTTGCGCTAAATTGCATAGCGGAATTCTCCATTTCGTCCGCGAACTTCACCTGCCGTCCCGACATAAAGAGGCCGAACCCGGGTATTATGACATCCTGGCTCAAAATATTCAGACAAATTACTAGCTGCACCGCGAGAGGACAAACTCAATGCCAATCCTATTGTACAATGGTTATGGTTCGCCATCCCAGGCTTACGCTGCGACACCGCAGCTGCCACATCCATGTAACAACGGCAGCGCGTGGGCGCTGGAGGCAGCGACGAATCGATGTTCTGGCCCTTAAATTCGAGTAGCCACAATTGAATATTTGCGTCACAAAACTCTGGGATAGTACGAGAGACGCTGTAATAGAAGGTTGCGAATGAATTTCGACCGCGTGTGTCTCTTTAGCCTGCCGCAAGGTCTTAATACACGAATGTCTTTGCATTCCGACTCCAGGGAAATGCCAGCGCCATTGGTCGCGAGTACCGAACCCCGTGTTCTTATGTTCACAACGAAACCTTACAGCCACTTAGGAACTGCGGCTGTTTAAATGCTCTATAGAGTGGTGGAGAATAACGACGGTATTGTCAAATGGTGGGCGAAAAGAATCCTAATGGGGGGAATGGTATTGGAGTCGTTTTTATTACGCAGGTATTTTATTTTATTTTTTTTTTTCACTTATCGCCCTACGTGCGCGGCGTTTGGGAAAGTGCAAACGAGACAACAGCGCGCTTCGCCACGCGCGGGCGGCCAGCACGCGCACATGGTGCCCCGTAGGAGCGCCAGACGGCGTTGACGACGACGACGTGCTTGTCCGCTTGTCCATCATTATGGGCGTGACGGAGCGAACAAGCGGTGCCAACGACAGGCCGCCGAGCCGAGACAGCCCGCCGAGAGGAAGAGAAAAGAAGAGAAAACGGCCCAAGAGGAGGCTGAAGAAAAAAGAAAAGTGTAATAAAGGTGTATCGGCAACAGCAGCGAGGGGCAGTCGCGGGATCGGCGACCATTACCGCGAGCCAGGGCTCACTAATGGCTGGCTTCGACATCCTTTAACGCGCAGTGGTGGGGGCGCCGATTTCTCTCTTTCCTCGCGTCCCTATATACGCGCTCACATTACGCACAGACGCTCAAAGAAGGCGCCGGTGTATCGGTGGTCGTCCCGACGGTCTGCGGGTGGCGAAAGGAAAGATAAAACGGCGCGGCTCAACAGACCCAACAGACGCACGCCCTCATGCACCGCCGAAGTGCACCGTGTAGTACATGCAAGGTCTCGATGAGGAGGCGGCCTTATCGCGCTTTTTGACTCCGCTGCTCCTCGCATGTGTCTCTCTCTTTACTTGCTCGACACGTCTCATGCTGCGGTCTTCTATACAGCGTACGCTCAGGGGCGACCGCGGCGCGCGATCGCGGGAGCTCATGGAGGCGCAGGGAGGTTGTTTCTGGTGTTGGCTGCTGGCAGTTATTGATGAGGAAAGGAAGGTGGGTATCGTCGTTACGCGCCAGGAACAAGCTCAGCACTGGTGACGAGGCTGAAGCCTTTCTCTCTCTCTCGCTTCTTACCCCTCCCCCCCTTCCCGTTACATCCTCCCCCACCCTTTTTTTTTTTTGGTCGCCGCTGCTTGCTGTGGAGGAGGTCGCGCGCCGTTCCTATCGGAGGAAATAGGCCGACACAGAGAGCCATGATCGATGGACACGCGTTACGTGTAGCGGAGTTCCTGCCAGCTTGGGCCGTCGCGTTGTTCGTGCATGCATACACTACACACCGAGCTTGGGTGAGCGCGCGCGCGGTATCGCGCTCGCTGCCTCTACGCACGTATACACACACCGTACACTCGCGGCGTTGTTTGGGCGATCGCCTATATAGCGGCTCTCCGTCATTGTGTAATCTGCTCTGATGGTAGACGGCTCGGTGCGTGCGGCGACTCTATTCAACGTCTGTTTGGGCGTGAAAGAGCGGCCGGCTGAATGAGTTGTTAATCTCTCCCGTTCCGACGGCGCTCGCTCTGTGGCGCTTGACGCGTTTTGCTGGAGGCCGCACGTGTGTCTGCGGGCCTATTTGCGTCCGCACAAGAGCTCATTAGCATCGGCAATGTTTCTCAATGACGCCGACTTGCGGCGACGGCACGCGGTACTTTCATGTGTGATTAGTGGTCGCACGGTGTCGTTGTTACGTGCTTTGTCTGCCTACAAAAGCGGGGCCCGGTAATTCGGACGCAAAGCCGCGAAACAAAGCCGTCCTGTGCATGGCTATGTGTGCGAAGCGCAGCGGTCCTTTGCGATTGTCAAGATCAGCTTCGTTACAAAAGTTCCTCTTCTTTTTTATTATTATTCGTAATCATATCTCTGGTATAATCTTTATTTTCAGATATGTAACATGAGGCATGAAAATAACTTCGCACAATGAAACGACCACACTCAGTCGAATAATGTACCTAACCATGCAGGTACGTTGACCTACTTTGGATGTCACTCATTGTGAAAAATGGATCACAGTTCTATGTACAATGCACAATGTATCCACAGGGCTCAATGGATGTATAGTCGTACATAAGAGGTATTCCGTGAGAAGTCCAGGAGCAGGCGCAAAAAAGAAAGGATAGATAGATAGATAGATAGATAGATAGATAGATAGATAGATAGATAGATAGATAGATAGATAGATAGATAGATAGATAGATAGATAGATAGATAGATAGATAGATAGATAGATAGATAGATAGATTAGATAGATAGATAGATAGATAGATAGATAGATAGATAGATAGATAGATAGATAGATAGATAGATAGATAGATAGATAGATAGATAGATAGATAGATAGATAGATAGATAGATAGATAGATAGATAAACAATGTAAACACAGGCTTCCTTGAGTCCGAAATAATGGTTTCTTAAGAGTATGTTTCTAACTAGGCCTTTCTGCTCTTGAGAAACTCACTGTTACTCGGTTTACGTTTGTAAACCAAGTTCCAATAACAATAATTGTTCACCCGTTTATGCTGCTGTCCTTGTCTCCGAACAGTAAGTTCATTTGCAACTTCAGCGCTCACGGGCGTTCTCTCGGGGAGCGTCAACAGGCGTATACTTTGCACTGTGTTTTCTTTTCTTTTTTTCTTTTTTTTTTCTCTTGCGCACTGCCTTTAAGCACACTGCTCACGTACTTGCAGTTCACGACCTCCCCTTTATACAGTGCATGCATTCGAATGAACTCACCCGTGCGACTGCAAGAACCAATTAACCGTCCCTTCAGAAGAAAAAAAAATACTCGCTCAGACGGGCAGCAATTTATTATTCCCTGCTGCCACACGCGGTCTTTTATACACAGGACACGCGCAGCTATGGTATCGCCGTAGAACGTGCAACCGTTGGTCACGACTAGTTAATTGCCTTCCTGAAACAAAAGCACGCACATCATACGCGGACTGCAGACGTGTTCGGCTCTATTGTAAAGCACGGGGCGAACATTATTTCGCGTAACACATATGCCGATTCGTTCGTGCGCCTACACTTGATGGCCTGGGGCCACCCTCGTCGGACCACCGTGGTCTCATTAGCGCGGCAAACAATGTGAGCCACAAATAAGGAGTATGCAATCACGGGCTCAGGTATACACATTGTGAAAGCTTACTTGCTGAAAAGCATGTCGTGATTTCTAACTCCCACGAAGCGCAGAAGCGCTGTGCCTCAGTTGACCGAGATGCGCTGCTTCTGTTCTGCTAAGTCCTCGTTGCGATAGCAATTATACGAACGCTGGATGCAGGTTTCACCCGTCGCCGTCGACGCCGTTGTTGCCGCCATGCTGCCACAGTATCGACGGCGCATGCGCGGTCAACGTGCAGGTGGCTAGCAGCAGTATGCTATAGATAGGAACACCGTGGCTGGAAGCTCTATACAGAGACGCGACAGAACCCCAGTGCATTTGCCTGCCAAAACGAGGATGTCAAGTGGACACATCGCCACGCTCTGCTCAATCGGCTCTGCAGGGGAGCTGTGTTCCGCCTTCCGCTGCAAGCATTAGCGTTATGGGCGCAAACACAATAGCGTCCCTGTTGTGCAGCTGCGTGCATACCAGACCGGGATGCATACACTGGTCTCTCTCTCTCCTCCCCATCTTTCATTCCCCCTCATCCCGCTCCCATGTGTAGGGTAGCAAACCGGTTGTGCTGAACGGGTTAACGTCCCTGCCTTTCCTTCTCCACTCTTTCCTTCCTGGTCTGAGCGAAATCAACAGTGAACTTTAACTTACAAGCCCCGACGGTTTTCATTCGGTTTCATCTCGTACGCCATGGAGCGTGGAGATAAACTACGGAGGGAGCATTACGTCAATGCACTCAGACTTGGCAAGCCAACTCTCCGTGAAGCCATTCCATTCGCCTTTTTCCGTCCAAGTGTCGGCCCAACACATGACCTCTGAGACTCACCGTATTGGCCGGAATTGCTTGGTTTGTGAAAGTTTTTCAATCGGTGCGCACTTGTTCGGCTGCCATGTCGCATGGCTCGGAGCGGAAGCACTAAATCCTGCAGCTCTCCTTTTGGCCTTTCAGGTGTTCCTTTCCAAACCATCTGTTTCTTGGACCCGTTGCCTAAGCAGGCGATCAACAAGTCAGTGCTTGTCCTTGTCGAGTGCTCATACCAAGTTTGGTTAGCGCGCGGTGATGCGGTTTTCGGGGGGACGGCCGCAGGGCCTTCATAAGGTGCTTGCAAAAGCGCCGTTGTTCATCTCGCCCGCGGGAGCGGCATCAATTAGGAGAGCAGTTTGTCGCCCTGCTGCGATTTTTAATGAGTCAGGAGGACAGCTCTCCATCAAGCTGTAATGGATGCGTTTAAGGCCACTCTGCTTGTCCGCGTGTTTGTTTTCTCCTGTCTTCATCCTCGTGTTTCGTTTGTGTGTGCGCTGCCCAAGAATGGATCATAGGTTCCAACTTGCTCGCATTTCAGTCCTTCTGCAGTTCCTCCATGTCGTACACCATCGAGTTTCGACGCCTGCAGCCCCGCTGGCGGATCTTCTCCTCATGACAACGTTGCGAGGCACCTGGCGTCAACCAGGGCACATTTCCTGTTAGTAGTCTCGCATTCTGCACCACGTCAGCGTGTCGTCTCCTCGTGTTGTTATAACACCGTCCGAGAAGCTCCAGCACAACACTTTCTATCGCTTTCAACGCTTCGCCCGTGGGGTGAAACTGGCCAATTATTTTACTCGTTCTTTTTTGGGGGGACGCGCATTTGATTATAGAGGAACTGTTCTCATCGGCGGCTTCTCTGGTGGAGCTTTCCCAAGCAATATGTGGGAATCATAAATAGAACGCTTGAAAGCTAGCTCCTCGATACCCGACCAAATTGAACAGAACTGTGTATTTGTCCTATATATACGATTACATAGTAAAATATGTCGGGCACGTATAGCAGCGAAGCTTTGACGATGAGACAAAGGCATTCTTCAAATCACGATCCCTCATTGTATTACGTCAGCGCTTACGTACATTTTACCTACAACTATACACTTGCTGCTATACATTCTTTGTGCTGGAGGTATTATGTGGGGTCTAAACTTTGTGCACTTCGTGCTCTTTAGTATCCCATCTCTCCCCTCTATGAAATGACTTTCTCGAAGGTATAACAACAGAACGCCCGACAGTCTCGTTCACTTTAACGGTTAAGACGCGTCTCTTTTGAGTAACTCGTTATAATGACACCAATAGAACAAGCAGGCGAAATACATTAAGTGGATAACTTATAGCTGGCTTCAGAAGCTGTCACCCCCGCTCTTTTATATAGCCCCGAGCGCGGGACGACTTCGCCGCTTTCTCAAAGATACGTGATAATTACAAAACGAGCAAAATCGCCTGATGCAGGTGTTGACCTCCTTTTCGATTTGTTCTTCTGTGGTTTTTTTTTTTTTTCCTTTTCTCTCGGCAGCAGTTTGTAAACAGCAGGACATTGTACGGATGCGCGGGCGTGCCTTTGTATAGGCGGCGGCAGCGGCATCAGGGGCTTTTTTCCAAGGCGGCGTTCACACAGGGGCGCGACAGAGGACCTCACGCGGTGAACGCGCATATCTGGCGCGGACGACGCGGTGCGACGCAGGTCGGTCGGTCGCGCGCGCGCGTGAAGTCGTCGCAGACAAAGGGCGCCGCGCGCTTCATCCTTCACGAAGGAAAAGCGAGGACGCTCTTACCATTCACAATGGGCTCCATTAAAGGAGAGCTGCAAATCCCCGACACGCGCTGCCGCCGCCGCGCCCACTCGAAGCACGCGCGGCTCGGCCCCGCGCGCTCGCAGCCGAGCCAAGTCGAGTGTTTTGCCGATCATTTGGGCGTGTGTACCGCCTCAACGCGACGTCTATGCAGGAGTCACGCTGTGAGGCTGACCACGACACGGAGCCTCTGTCCCCCAGCTGTAAAGGCATTGCGAAGGGCCCCGACGAGTGACAGACATCGGGCGAGCATGACGGGGAGGGTGTGCTATACAATGACTCGCTTCTTGTCGCTTGTGAGTAAGTGGCGGTGTTTCTCTCTGGGGACGAATGGCTAAGGGCGTTCGAAAAAAGAAAAAAAAAACGAAGTGTCGCGCACGTATATAGCCAGCGCGTTGCTCGTCCTGGTATATCCACATGAGACCCAAAAGCGGCTCAGGGGCGTAATCACTTTTCCAGTCCATTCTTAACACAAACTAGCCTGTTACAAACGCGAAAACCCCCACTTTCAATTGAATACCACGTTTTGATGCTGAAAGATGCGTCTCCGTGCCCGTGGTGAAAGTAGCTGGTTTCCTCACGTTTGGTATAGTATCAACCCCTTTCATAATACCTAAACGCAGAGACGAAACGAAATTCAACAAAAATGCAACACCGGGTGGTGAGTTGGCATGTTTGGAAACTGGCAACACCACACTGCAGTGGCTGCCATTTTAAGACACACTGGTGATTGTCATGGTCACCAGCAGAATGTTTTAACAGCGTCGAATTGGCCGGGAAAAGGAGAAACTTGTGTCACCTGAGCCATTAAGTGGTGAAAAACGGAAAGATAGTCCTCCTTGCAACAAGATGGACAGACGGGCTGGTTAGCTGATATTCAACTTTCAATAACTTTTTTTTAGAGCGCAACAAAACTACGAGGCTCAGATAAACGACAGGACAAGGCACCAGGATAAGCGCCCTTGTCCTGTCGTTTCTGTGTGTCTCGTCTTTTCGTTGCGCTTTATTAAAGTTCGTAAAGCCTCTTTATAGACTGGCTATCCCTGTTTCGTCAGCCGCTGACCTCTATTCTAACTACTATAATCACGTATTCGAACGTATAGCCGACATTATGAATAGCTGCGTGTGAAGCCTTTAATTCGTTAACGCCGTCAGTGCACTGGCCAAAACTGAAGGTGCGCACGACAGTTTTCGAGACAACGTTTAAGACTCTCCACTCGTTCGCAAGCATGTGATCGTGCTCAGCCGGGAACGCTCGATCGTGCCCTGACTCGCATCCTACGACAAAAACAAACAACCTAAATAAAGCAAACAGCATGCGGAAGAACGACAGGCAGCAAATATACTGCCAATAGCCAACCAACGCCAGAAAAAAAAAAAAAGATGAAAAGAAACGCACGCTTCTTCCTATGCATTAGGACAACAAATTGCGTGCTCGCATTACCACGCGCACCCGAAAATCGCCCCTTTCTATTCAGTAGGCGGGGCCACGCTTGAGCACGTACAATACTTAAAGAGCCGTGCGCGCTCCTGCAGCGCTGGCATTAAAGGGCGCTGGCATTCGCTTACGCTATACTATGACGGTAATCACGGGGCGGGCCCTAGCGCGAAACCGCCAAGTAAACTCCAAACGTTCGGTCTCTTTGTCCACGACAAGTGCGGAACGGCTGGCCAGGTGAAGCCCTTCTTGAGCGCATCTCTGCAGCGAGATCCACCGCAGAACAGCGCGGCGTGCGGTCGCGTCTTCGAGTCGCTCACCCTGGGTGGCCGATACGCCCTTCTGAAAAAAAAAAAAAAAAGGGCGAACGCTTAAGCATATACAGGAAGCGGTTGAATGGAACACCTTCTTGAAAGCAAACGAGTCCTCTTCGCTCTCTTGCGGAACTGCTTTCTTTCTTTCTTGAGCTCCGTAAAAGGTTGCGCCTTCGTTGCGCAGTGAAGTCTATGAAAAGATAATAGGCCGTTCGATGACTGTGATCGCTGGCACATTTCGACAATGGGCATTGGAGGCGTTCACATCTTCCCAACCGTACACGGATGGACGAAATAAGGGGTCCAAAGTAAATCCAAGTGTGCTTCAGAGTTCGGGTGATTTGACTAGCAATCGCGCGTCCACTGCACTCGAAGAGGGCCTCGATAGCTTCCTGTTTACTCAAGGAACGCTCAGGAGTATATTTCAAATGCGACGGCATTTGTTGGTCACCTTATCTGGACATTTACGAGTAGTTCGCCTGGAACGTTGCGCCAATCGCTGCACTAAGTAGACATAGTGACAAATGAGCAAATAAATTTCGACTAAATTTATCCGACTGTACCGAGGAGCACATACTAAGGAGCACGGCTACTCAGGAGCACGGCTGCTGGGAGTGTCTTGGTGTGAGAACATTGTTGGGACTCGGGTAGCGTTTAGGCCGGTGATCCTTCAGCCAAAGGGATGAGTACGTCCGGGAGAAAGAGCGATAGAAAAAAAAAGGTTTATTCTACATATTTACAGTGGCTCCAAATGTGGAAGCCCATTCCATTGGAGAGCACTTTGAAAGTGTCAGCTCACTACATGTCTGAGCACATATCAGAACACGTCAGGACACACCACTTAACCAAATGTGTCTGCTTATAAAACATTCGTCTTCCCTAGTTGACCCGACTAGGGAATCGGATGACCTTGGTGCGGCCAATCAGAGGCGTCGTTTTGTTTACACAACTCCGCCTCTAATGTTGCACCTTCGAAGCAAGGACCATGCAATCTGGAAACAGGGGATTCACACTGCTTCCACGAAAGTCGTCGACTTGCTTCTATCTCTCAGTGACGTTTGTCTTGCCAGGGTCGGGAGAGGGACCTTCGCGCTGGTCCCCGCTTCCACGAAAGGTGGCGGTTGTGGTCCCTTCGTGAGCTTCTTTGTCATCGGTGTCCCAACCGGTATCGCGCCGTGTCGCCAGGTAGGTGGCCGCTGATGAAGGGGGTGGCTTCGGGGGAAACACACAAACGATGCGCACTGCCGATTTGTGGTGCTTGTTTGCCCGTCAACGTCGGTGTCGCGCACTGTCGCCGTCTGGGCGACGCTGATGAAAGGGCCTGCCTCCATGGAAACAACCAAAGAATGCGCCCGGCCGATTCTGGACGCAACAACATCCCCGACAGATATTGTGTAAACCTTACAAAAACTACTTCCTAATAGGGACCCGTTACAAAGAGGCCGAAAACATGCTTCAATATGAAGTCCGGTGACGGCACTAGTTGTATATGCTAGAGTCACCATAGCTGCCGACGAAGTTCTGACATTTAGCAGGCATCGCCAGCGTGCTATAGTTGGCACGAATTCATAGCCGAGTTTATACGAGCGCGGCAAACAAGGAAGACAGCACAAGACTCGACCTTTCGTCTCTTCGTTGCCTCGTCCCTGTTTTCGTTTGCGCTCATGCAGCTCAGCTATAAAGTACTGACAACTGCGCTTCGTGGTGAGAGGAGATTATGTGGGAGGTAGCATAAAAGCAGATGCATGCATCCCTGAGGTAAAGGTAATTTCGCGAGTGCGTGCCGATACAATTTCCGCCTGCAACAGACTGTCTATTATGAGTTTAGAGTGATTACTGAAAGCGTATGCTGCACTATCAAGCCTCAATCTTGCCGAGCGACAAGAGGCGGAATGTCTAGCAAGGTATATATATATATATATATATATATATATATATATATATATATATATATATATATATATATATATAGGACACTGTGGAATATTCAGCCCCCGACTTTGTCGTTTTACTGGGCTACGTGGTACTAGGCAAGAGAGAGAGAGAGAGGACGAGAAGAGGGAGGGAGGTGGACCTTCAAGCAGACTCACTAATTCATGAGAGTGAGAAGATAAGTGTCGCTAAAGAGACCTTCACCGGCATGAAACATGAACGCAGCAAAATGCGCGCAACGGTCTTGGTCACGGACCGGACTCCTGGTACTCCTCTCCTCCGGTTAAGTGCTAGCCTTCCATCTCTTCAAAAAAAGAAAGTTCCTGGCTACGCCACTGGTTAGCGATGTCACCTTGAACACCTAGAATTCCGTTACGCAGCTTAATTTAGCCTAAACTAGTCTGTCTTAGCTTCGTTAATTTTAACCTAGATTCACTTTAATTTAGTAAACTATGCATGCTTCGTGAATGGCACAGATCGATGAGCTGCACGAGCGTAGCCACCAGGCCGGCAATTACATCAAAAACTATACCACTGTCGAGAGGTTCACTGCGCGGCAGTAATACTGCACTGTTACGCTTCACAACTACATCTTCAGCATTTCGTGTTGTGGCGTAATATTGTCGAAAATACCCAAAGCGCTACCGAGGTATATACAATTCAGGAAAGTTGTCCAAGCGCGGTAGTAGCCAGCTGGACGAAATTTGTTACACAGGGATTCTTGTGATACCTTGCTGCCACGTTAATTATTGCAAAAAGAGAAACGAAACAAGAAGAAAGCGACAGTTTTCTTTCTGATCAGTTTATAAAGTCGCGGATTGTTCTAGCGTGGCGACGACGTCGGTTATTATGTAGGAAACGTTTCTCACTGTTACTATAGTTTCCTGCAACGAGGAAACGTGCACGTTGCTGCAAAAGCACTGCAACAGCCAGGGACATGAAGAAACACGAATTCAGCACGTGAAAGGCAGTTGGTAAAACCATTTATTGAGAACTATGTATTATGAAGAAAGAAAACTAAAAATAATAATAACACACGCCAGAGAGTTCAACAGATGCACTAATAGAACTGTACAACAAAGGTAATCTCTCAAACTATTTGCCTTTCTTTTATTGTTCTCTTTATTGAAATAAAAGTGACGGATATTCCACGAAATAATGACTCAAATGCACGTGCTTGCTCAACGAGAAACAACTTTTAACGCGAAAATGAAGGCGAACTATTCACCATTGGAATGAATGGCACTTTTGAGCCTTTGGCAAGCAGTGTGGCGATACAATCACAGCAAAAACATGAGCCGACCACATGACTGCATTCGATTCATTTCGAGTCGAGCTGATGGTAATGACTACTCGTTGAGATGACTTTCGCTAGCTGACGCAAGCTTGATAGAATGGTACAGCGTAAATAACCTTACAGCACAAACCGGCCTATTAAAAAAATTGACGCTTTTAGGTCATATTACCCATTTAAAAGGCAGACAGGTAAACGCTGACTTACTCTGTACATTATATATATATATATATATATATATATATATATATATATATATATATATATATATCCCTGTAATTCCCAATGTATCATATAAGCTAAACTAAGTTTTATACCTTAAAATTTAGATTTAAGCACGGGAAAGGTAATATATAGCATACAGTAGCGTTTTGCTTCGCCTGAGAGAGCTTTCAGTTGTAGATAGTTCCCCAAACCAATACCTAAATAGACAATTATTAAACTAATTAAGTTTTAATTCAAATACGATTTGACTGTGTTTTTTTTTCTACAAAAGCATTCTGTGTGGCCCGAAATGAACGGGAATAAAAACTTCTCATTTTCATTGATGTGAAACCGTATTTGAGTATTACCGGGACATTCATATATATTAACGTTGACCTATGCTAATAAAATAAGATAGCAGCACAGCAGTAAGTTCTTATAATGATCCACGTGGTTTTCTGGACCAAACGATGTTAATTGTTGCAGTTATTTGCACAAGTGACAGCAGTTACTCTCAGTGAATGAATAATTGGCGTTCTGACCTTAACAAATAAAATCGCGACATGTTGCCTTGCGGCAATGCATACACTTTATACATCTATATGGGCAACAATCAACTTCAGCATGAGTTATCTGTCAAACCTTTATTTATTGTGTCCCGCACACAGCAATTTTGTAAAAGTGGTGAGTGGATACATCGCTTTTTGCACAGGAGTTAAACAATCCACATTCATAATATGCTTGATTTTTTTGCACAGTTACTCACAACAACTGAAAAAATATATTATGACCATATCACTCGCTTCCCTCTACTTAAAGGCCTGGCTCGGAGTTCAAGTTTCAACGTAAGCCATTTCGGTAAACCGCGATGGACCTCAACAATCGACAGTTGTTGGGCGGTTAATGGCATTATGCGGTACATGAGATAAAGCGGCCGCAATGTCAGCTGTTTCGAAAGTCTTTTGCTTCTGCTCAATAAATCCTGCGAAAAGCTATCGTTAACGCCACTCACTAATTGTTTTTTTTTCTTCCTTTTTTTCTGCGACATCACACGTGTGCTATTGTAAAGAGTGCAACGCAGAGCATACCGCCAAATGTGTGAAATTGACATTCATGTTGAAGAGATAAAGAAACGCCGGCTATTCTAAGCACTATTGCCATAGGCCTGGTGTGGTTGCCAGCGGTTTGAGTCGCATACATTTATGCAAGCATTTACAGCGACTTTCCCGTTCGCTTGTGCAGGAACAAGAGTCACTACGGAAGTTCCGATTGTCCTTTGTCGCTGCTCGTATACACAATGATCTCGTATCCTGTATGGTAACATTAAGTGCGTCTTAACAGTTCGCAGATGGACAGCACTAACTCCTCAAGACCGAATGTGGGCGTGGTGACGTTCTGAATTCTGTCAAGCTTGCGTTAGCGTAAAACCAAATTTAACTTCTCTCATTCTTCTTTAATTGCATGCACACGCACTCGCACGAAAGTCAGTACCTACGTGAGGCGAACAGGAATTATGATAACTAAAACAAACACACACTTCCAAACCCTATAGGTGGGTTTTGATTGCGTGCCGCGAAATGCTGACTAGAAAGTTGACCTCTGACTCGAAGGCGTGGCCTAAGTCAGACCACGTTACACTTCTGGCTTGAAATCTTTTGATGTTGGCATGCGGATGCAAAGTTGGCTCTCACACGTAAACGTTATGTGCGGGAGAATGACTGCGACAAGCCCGTGAGTCAAGAATGGTTACCTCTCAAGAATGACCAATGATAAGCGCAATACGATGATCGGCAAATAAATAACAAATAAAAATCAACACACGCAACATTCGAGCACGCGTGTTTACACAGCCAAAACTGAACCGCAACACACTCTAGCGTTGTCAACGACACGCATCCAAAAGCATTTCTGTCGAAGTTTCTCCATCATATAGATCGAACAAAATTTTCCAACTCCCAATGTACAACCTCTGCATGGCCGGACAGTGAATCGGGCGAGACGCTATAGCACAATGATTACTAGCAAACTTTCACGCAATGAAGCACTTTTCGCCGTCTTTACCAAAACGAAAAAAAAAAGAGAGAGGTTAGGAGGACACTAAGCAACAGACATATGTACTTTTTTTTTTCAGCTTGAGCCACCACTAGCCACTGTCAAGCACGTCGTCTCGGTTTTATACAGACGGCACAAGTTTCAAGCATATCCCGACTTATCTCATTGCTACGTACATGTACAGGAATCTTAAATTAGCCGCTACTTCCAGGCGCAGTTGAAACAATTCATTGCGTGAAACACTGTCTGCCAAAAACACGACGCATGCGCTTATGATCGTATACAGGTCACACCACTCCTCATCCTCCCTATCCTAAGAAGTTCTGTACAGGCTTGCCGACTCTAAGACACGGCTTTGACTTGACTCAACGCGTCGGTACTCAGCGCTCCCTTGATCCAAGCCTCGTCGCGGATTTCGCGTCTCGAAGGTGGAATGTGAACGATAACGTAAAATAAAACGCGCGCACCACCGTATGTGTCGCACACTTATGTGAAGGTGTTCACTGTCTCTTTGTCACCGTGTCCGTCGCGCGGCTGTGGCACATCCGGGGATCTGTCGCCGTGACGATGCCGCTGCGGTTTCCGCGCTGGCTTGCAGGCAGCGCGCTCATTGCGTGGCAACCGCTAGGCCTGCGAACAGGAAAAAAAAAGATACAAAAATAGGTATGAGGTAAATAATTATACACGCAGACAACATATTTAATGTCTTACTTCATGAATAATAAGCAATCGTCATTTTCACTGTCTTTTCCGATGGCGCATTCATTGACTCTATAATGTCCAAACTGCCTCGAAATCTTCTCGGTATGTATTATCTCTGGACGAGTTCGTTTAGAGCGAGTGAAATTCAAGACAATGTTGTGAATGTAAGTAATATTTGACGCAAGTACGATGCTGCGAACGTGAGCAATATGACTCACTTTTTCGCGACACTTTCGTTTGACACTTTCTTGCGACGCTTTCTGCTGACAACGGGAGCAAGTGCGTCAGGGGCAGGATGCCGACGCCATTTCACCCTCAATTTAGCCCCTATCAGAAGCAAAGTATCCCACTGGTATAGAAGCGTTCACACAGGCATGGGCAAACCCTGTTCGTGTTCTCTGAAAGCTGTGTACAACACAGGCAGGCTTCGAAAAGCAAGAAATTTAAGATTAATATCCTTGAAAAGAATTTGATGCTATTGGATGCACGATGACCCCTTTATGACCGTGCGACTACCGTGGTTCTGGCACCAGAAATCCCAGCATTTCATTTCTTCAGCCCCCTATAAATACTTAACACCCTCTACAGCCTCTATTTGAAGAAGTAAAAGTTAGTTAGTTAGTTGATTAGTTAGTTAGTTAGTTAGTTAGTTAGTTAGATAGATAGATAGATAGATAGATAGATAGATAGATAGATAGATAGATAGATAGATAGATAGATAGATAGATAGATAGATAGATAGATAGATAGATAGATAGATAGATAGATAGATAGATAGATAGATAGATAGATAGTTAGTTAGTTAGTTAGTTAGTTAGTTAGTTAGTTAGTTAGTTAGTTAGTTAGTTAGTTAGTTAGTTAGTTAGTTAGTTAGTTAGTTAGTTAGTTAGTTAGTTAGTTAGTTAGTTGGGTTAGTTAGTTAGTGATGTGCCTTTTTGCCCAAATACAACCAAGGTTACGATGCGCCACACATGATATAAAACAAAAAAGAAACCGCACACAACTTTCAAATCCTACAAAACTAAATTTTTTTCAACCTATATCCATTACAGCCATTGCACTCAAAGAGGGAATGTAAATATAATTCCACATAATCACATGAATACAATGTACAAAGACCAATACAAATCTGTATATAGATCACATAAAACTACTGGATACGGTCCTTGATCAAGAGTGGTCGAACAAGGAATGTTGCTGGAACCAACATTCTCCTCATTCTCCCCACTGAGGTCGGGGAGATAGGATAGGATATGATAGGGTAGGATAGAATAGGATATGTTGAGGTGATGGCTAAAGGCACGCCAACCCGTGCCACAAAAGTATAACGGTAAGGGGGCTAGTGAGCTACGGGTAGATATACGGTGCCAACATAGTGGGTGACGCTTCAACGATTATACCGCGAGGGAACTTACAGAACCAAGTTCGCAATTATTATCAGCATCAAGCAGTGGACTATCGTTAAGCGTCCCACTGTCTTTTACCTGGCTCACCCAGTTTATTTTCCTGTTGAGTCAATTGATTCTGTTCCATTTTGGCTGCGAAAACGACATTCACCAAATGGCGCTGAATGAAACCCTAAGGAAAGCCCTGAAGTCACACAGATCTGTAACAGCATGAACACGCCTTTTACCGAGAGCGAACGCCTGGGCATTTGCCGGGAAACGAAATAAATGTGAAAAGTCGGTAACGCGACACCACTACGAAATTCTTAACGCAATTCCCTGTGACGTCACAGAGTACGGCAACAAGGAAAGAAGAATAATCTACCTATGAACACCTGATGGGGCATCTGTCCTCAATTTTAATTTTAGCTTATTCAGACATAAGTACAACATGCCCACGAGATGCGACAAACGGAGGCAAGCGCTGCATTACTTCTGACAAAGGTAAACATCCTGCGTATCACATCGGACCCGTCAGTGGTATAAGCAAAACAGGATTATTAAAAAGAAAGCTCACTGGTATAGTGTGACAAGCAGGATACTAGCAAAACCAAACTAGTCGTTAATGGTCTAAAGCAAGTTTAATGGAAAAACCTCGTGCAAACGCAGTCAGCTATACAAATGCCAATGACTGGGCGCGCGCGCGTCTGACATCCGTGAGACAACTGCTCTCTGCCGACTGTGGCTTGGAGTATCTTTTACGAATGCGTTTGCTTGCCGCATCGGAATGGCTGACAGTGCTACCTGTGATAGTTGCGGCAGCGAGGAAACAATCGAACATATCTTGTGTCATTGTCCCCGCTAGAGCTCCCAGAGACAGACGCTCGTGACGACGCTGGCGCGCCTCGACGACCGGCCGCTTTCTGAGAAGACGATCCTTGAGTGCCGGCTGACGCGGTCTTCACACCAGAAGGCAATGAGCGCGCTGCTGAGGTTCCTCCGGACAAGCGACCTGCTTGAACGGCTGTGACACTGCTGAGTTCCTTTGTGTGTGTGTATGTGTGTGTGTGTGTGTGTGTGTGTGTGTGTGTGTGTGTGTGTGTGTGTGTGTGTGTGTGTGTGTGTGTGTGTGCGTGTGTGTGTGTGTGGTGTGTGTGTGTGTGTGTGTGTGTGTGTGTGTGTGTGTGTTGGGTGTGTGTGTGTGTGTGTGTGTGTGTGGTGTGTGCGTGTGTGTGTGGTGTGTGTGTGTGTGTGTGTGTGTGTGTGTGTGTGTGTGTGTGTGTGTGTGTGTGTGTGTGTGTGTGTGTGTGTGGTGTGTGTGTGGGTGGGTGGGTGGGTGTGTGTGTGTGTGTTTTCTGATCTTCCTCTCTTTCTATGTGTGTGCATTTTTCTTTATCTTTCTGTCTGCCCTTATCCCTTCCCCAGTGCAGGTTAGCAATCTGGATATTTACCTTCCTGTTAACCTCCCTGCCTTTCCCATCTCATTTATCTCTGTCTCTATAGCGAAGCTATTGTCTCAGCGACATAGCCATCCTACGCCATGTAATAAATCTTCCCGACAAGAACATGATGATTAAACTTAACGCTTAGCCTCGGCATTTGTAGCGACGTGAATTCAGCGAGTCAGGACAGCACAAGGCATTCTGGTGCAACGCCTGGGTCACAATTCACGCACATACTGCAGTGTCAAGCGCAAGCGATGACGCGCGCAATCGGCAGAGTGATTAGTCTAACATGCTTACAAAGAAACGAGGCAGCACTGATATTCTTTTTTTTTCTTTTTTGCTAACTTGACGCACAGCAGTGGCTCTTATATAAAAAAAAAACACCTGTAGCGTCACTATCGCTGCCGATATATCTGAAAACCAGCCGACTTATGTATGATGGGCCGGGTCACCTCGACCACGAGCAATAGCCGAGCAGCGGCTTCTGCGTGTGTTTAAGACAGAATTGGACCACATTTCGGAACATATTCTCCGTTTTGTCGTCGACCCGGCATCGAGGCGTTACTTTGGCGTTGCGCGATGTAACTCCTGTATCCTATAGGCCCGTATTCGCAAAAAAGCTCTTTTCGCTAAAATTATTCGTAAGAGAAAATTTCAGACAATACTGATGTTGGACATATCGTTAGCGAAGGCGGCTGGTCAGTGGCAACAAGCACTTACGAGAGGAAAGCTTTGTGAATTCGGCTTCAGGTCTGTTCTACGTGATTACCAGGGAGAGCGTATGACCCATAATTCACGCTTTTACACTCTCATTTTCCCCTCCCTTAATGCAGGGTAGCAAACCGAATATTTCGACCTGGTTAGCCTCCATGCCTTTACTTTATTCCTCTCTCTACGTCTTGGTTGTGAAAATAGAAAGTTGAAGCACGGTATACGAAACGAATGCGCCAGTCGATGCCACCTCAAAAAAAAAAAAAAAAGCGATGCAGATGAATTGCACGCATGTAGTTGCCGCTTAGGCGCTCTGTGCAACCGAAAATACCGCTTGCGTTGCAAAACAGACTGGTTCAAAAATCTGCGGACTCCTCATCACTTGAGTGAAATGTTATACGATAGCACCTGAAGGATTCCATCTATCGATGATCGCCCACTATAGATTCGTATGGAATGAACCTCAAGTTTTGAAGCCTTCATTACGCTACCTCGGGCAGCCGTCGGCGACTCAACAGTTTTCACCTTGAGAGCTAGAGGTCGAACCACAAGAGAGCATTAAGGCGCGTTTACAGTCCGACGTTATTGGCACGCGGGCGAGCGTCATCAGACGCCGGGCACGTCGGAGCGCATTGGCCGCGCGTACGGTTACGTTGGCGGCGCCAGTACGTCGAACCATCGGTCGAACTATAGCCGCTGTTGTTCTCGCCAACGTGACATAACGTGTGCGCGCGTTCACGCTACGTCGGACTATATTTAGGCCTCTACGGAGCCCTGAAAGGAGACATTGCCGCCGTTGCCCGAGTAGAGTTGAGCCCGGCTGCGAGTTGCAACCAAGTCTCACTACTTTACTGATCACCGCATGTGTCTTCATAGGCATAAAAATGATAAATAAACACTGCATTCATTGCAAACATGTCTGTATATCATTGCGAAACCACACATCGGCCATAGCTCGTCAATGGCCCTCGCCAGGGCAATGAAGCTTTCGCTATACACCAGTGTTAACCAAAGCTAAACCACACCAATTTTTTCATGGTATACACACCAATGAACTTTTCCTGCGAGAATCTCACATAGGTTTCGTTCATATCACCCTCCTGGTAGTTTTACATTCTTCCTGCGTATAGTATTTACATTCACTTTTATGAGTGCCACATTCTCTCTCGGATATACAGCAGGCGTGCCCCAAGTTGTTGCCCACTAAACAACGAATTAAACCATTTGTGCATAACAGATGCAAACTGATGAAGGGTTATTTTACTTTTAATTTTGTTCCTTTGCCTCCTCGCGGCTCGTAACCCTTTAAGTATAATTTCGCACTGCTTCGGTGTCTCGCGTTGACGCCGCTCTTTCTCCTCCGTTTACCTTGTCTCGAATAGGATGCTGCGATGTCACGTGATGCTGACGTAATCACCTGCGACCACCTTCCGCCTACTGTTCTCCAGCGACACGCTCCTTCTGACCCCATAACCTAATTTTCCCTCCCACCTTAAATATTTTCTTTCCTTATATTCGCCTCCACACGCCTTTGCCTGATAAGACACAACACCGAGCGCCATTGAATGAACCTCATAATGCTATTTCATTAAAATCTTGCACCTCACCATACTACTCCGCAGGCTGAATTGAAATCAAAAAGAACTTTGTTTCTTGAGTCACCGTCTCGTACGATAAAACGATTCAGGTCTAGTTACTGTCAGCGTTGATTAATGCGCGCATCATCGCTCCCGATCAATGAAGTACTTAATATCTGACTTGGACCTGACAGCCTGTGTTGATGTCGAGTGTTTGACAGCCGTTTACAAGCATGAAATTCCAGATTGGCCAGCTGTCAGAAGTTTCCGAGAAGTAATCCACAAACAAGAAAATGACTGTGGCAATCAACAACGGAAGCCACAGAACAATTAGCCCTTCCATTGTCAAATTAGGATCTGACTATACATGCGATTTAGAGAATCGAACCTGAGTACGCATGTAACGGGCAGGATGTAACGGGATGCAATGCACAAGCCCCAGTTGCGAAGCAACTACACACACAGCGAAATTTCATGCGCTGGCCCCGAGTCACATCTCCCACGTGTGTCTCTCGGAAGCAATAGCAACCAGTATTGAGTGAGGCGTCTTGGCGGCCGTATTAACGCGAAAGCATCAAGGGCCCCGTGTCGCAGAAAATCCGGCGTCGGCATCGGCGTCGGCGTAAGCACCGGCGTTCGTGGCAAAGAAAAACATCCCGAACCACCCCGACTACGCAGGCCCTCCGCATGGCGTAGAGGCGTTCGTGAACTAATTGGATTTCTCAAAGTAAAATACGTCGGAAAATCGTAAAAAAAGTACATTTTTTCATTATATGGTATTTAGGAGATGTCGCCTTTAATTGGCGCCGGCTACTGCTTTTCACGTAGAGATAAGGAAATAAAAAAGAATTAACCTACACGCATTAAAACTAAAATTCGACTCCAAATCACAATAACACAAAGTCCGGTCACATAAGTACACTAATTCCACGCTAATACTGAAAGTCAACTTAAAAACACAGCAACATAAGGTTCAGTGACAAAGGCGCATTAAAGTAAACACAAAATCCAGTCACATAAGTACACTAATGCCACACTGAAACTGAAAGTCAACTCAGAAAAACCGCACGAAAAGTTCAGTCACATAGGTGTACTAAAGTAAACATAAAGTCCGGTCACGTAACTGTACTAAAATCAGGGCACATAAGAAAGCACTGATTACGTTCAAATGACGGTACATGAACCCAGGTGTTGACCAAAATCAGATAAAATAAAAAATCCCATAGAGTGAGCTTATTACAAATAAACACTCCTATCAATAGTTTCCGAGAATATGTCTCGCTTCTAGAAATTTTTGGAGGGCCATTAACGCTCGTCTTTGCAATGAATGTGTTGGTCAAGGACCTAAGATCTTCCCGAGGCTGAAGGGTCTACGGTCTAATGCCAGTAAATCACGTGCTAAATGTTGTTTGTGTGTGTCGTGTTGCGGACATTTTAACAGAAGATGTTGTACATCATCATCCGCGTGGCCACAAGTACATTCCGGACTATCAGCTTTTGAAAATTTTTTGTAGAAAATGTTTTGTGTACGCGGTACCGAGCCGCAGACGGTGAATGAGCGTTTCAAAGGCTCTGGTTGTATGCAATGTGGACCGGATTTTGAATTGAAGCACAGGGTCAATGTAAAATAAATCTGAAAATTTCGAGTTCTGATCAAAACCATGTCGCTTTACAACCACGGAATGAGATCTGTCTTAGTATGTGCCGCAATTCGCCTTGCATTAGAAGTAGACCGTATGTGGCGTTATTAATATGCACTTGTCCAGCTGCCTTGTCTGCTGCAACATTCCCAGGGATATTGCAGTGGCCACGTATCCACTGGAACATTATTGTGTGATTTTTTTTTTCACTTATCTTTGTGAGTTCCTTTAGTGTCTCATAAACTAACGCCATGTTTTGAGAATTGCTGATATGCCACCATAATTGACGACAAAGCTGCCTGTGAGTCACAAAGGATGACCCATTGGTTCCCTTTTTGCATTAAATTTATGTATCGTAACAAAGGCAATATTGCAAAAAGCTCTGCTGTAGTTGATGATGTCGTGTGACACAGTTTAAATGTCTGTATTCGGTTCCATTCTGGAATGACAAAAGGCAGCTGTAGAAGAATTTGTGTGACAATAACCATCTGTCTACGCTTGAATAATCCAGGGTACCGAAAGTACTCGTATATCTGTTATAACGCGGGTTGTTGTGCTGCTAGCATAAACATGTCGCGTTTGCCAATAATTCCGTCAACCGAAAATTCAATTGTTGGGGCGACAAGTCGCCATGGAGGGTAGGAAATATCTGAGATCCGAAATTCGTGATGTGGTAGTAGATTCATGTGCACCTGAATCACAGTATTGAATTCGAGGGTTGCAATGTGGGCTTGTTGGTAACGCATCTTGGAGGGTTTACGGTGGCGTTAATAAAATACAGGACAAGAGAGAGAAAAAAGGTAAAGGAAAGACAGGGAGATTAACCAGAGGTTATCTCCGGTTGGCTACCCTGTACCGGGGGAGGGGTAAAGGGATGCGAAAGGAGAGAGAAATAAGTAAAAGTAAAAAGAAAAGAAAAGAAAATCACACACACACACACACACACACACACACACACACACACACACACACACACACACACACACACACACACACACACAAGCGCGCGCGCGCGCAGGATAAAAGCAGGCACACAGGTACATACACTAACAGGAGCATCAATACTGACAGTATTGATGTTCGCCCTGTCTCTCTTAATAAGTGTAATTGCTAGAGGGTGCCTTTTGTGCTGCACTGAAATGCGAAAGTAGGGTCGACAGGTTTCAACCGTCCTCATAATAGGGAATAGAGGATGACGTGCCTCTGCAATTTTAAAGGAACTTGAGGTTGCTGGAGGAACATCTAAGCATACTCTAAGGCTCCTAGCTATTAATCGTTGAAGTCGCTCTTCAGATGAACGGGAGATTTCATGCAAAACAGGTGAAGAATAAGCTATCTTTTGCTTTATAAGTGCATTATGTACTTTCAGTAGTGATGAAACCAACCCTCGCCATGTCGTGCCTGCTACACGGCGAAGAACATTTATTGTTGAGTTTATTTGTTCTTCGAGGGCTTTAAAGTAAGAATTTCAAGAAAGTTGTCTGTCTAGTATAACCCCCAGTAATTTGTGTTGATTTGCTATGCCTAAACGTTGTCCCTCAAGGCACAGCTCAAAGTCTTTTAGGTATCCTGTGGTGAAGCGTAGCACAGCCGTCTTACTGTAAGACAGCTCCATTCCTCATTCCTTTAAAAATTTGCCCACAATGTTTAGGCCTTCCTGCAAAATTGATTGAACAAGCCTGACACATGAACCAGAAACCCAAATACAAACATAATCCGCATATATGGAGTATTGTAGTGCAGGTGAAAGTCTCCGCGGTAAATCCGCCATTACACAATTAAAGAGAAACGGGCTTAAGACACTGCCTTGTGGAACTCCTTGAATAAGATTGTGAGAGGAACTTTTTCCGCTGCTTGTTTGAATAAATATTGATCTTCCAATGAAGTAGTTGGATAATCCACCGTAGCGCCCTTCCAGAGACTCCCAGTTCTAGCAGACCACACAATATATGAGCATGACTGACTGTGTCGAAGGCTCGATTAATGTCTAAAAAAACGCTATTGTGACATTTCCCCTAGCTCATTCATGTTCAACATAGGTGACGATATTAAAAATTGCATCGATGGTGCATCGCCGTCTTCGAAATCCGGTCATGTAATCTGGAAGTGCTTCTGTTTGCTCACACCACCATTGCAGCCTAGTGTCAATCATTTTCTCCATGACCTTGCATAAACAGCTCGTCGGGCTCACAGGACAAAAAGATTCAAGAGAGAGATTAGTTTTACCGGGCTTCAATATAGGTATCACACGTGCTGATTTCCAAGAGTCAGGGACATACTCCTTTTCCACACGTCATTCAGTAACTCCAAAAGTGCCAATCGACCATTAGGTCCCATGTTTTGAAACATACTGCATGTAATGGAATCTGGACTTGCAGCAGTATTTGTCTTGCAAGACGCAAGTGCACATTTTACCTTAATCATAGAGAATTCGTAGTCTAATTGCACATGCTGTCACTGAAAACACGCAAGAATTTTTTTTTTCTTTTGCCTTTTGAACTGAATATTGAAACTCAGCACAAGTAATACAAACGCTTATTCTAGTTATAACCTTGCAGAATTCTTCAGCAATGACTAATTCTGAAGTATCCTTGACTATTGAGAGAGCACGAAATAGTTGTGTTTGAACAACAGCGCCGCTTAATGCGCGAATAGTCACCCATACTCGGGAAACTGGCGTCAGGGGAGACGACGTATTGCAATGTTCACGCCACTCACTCATGCGTCTTCGCATGAGTGAGTGGACTTGCTGCGAATTTCTGTACGCTTCTATATTTCCACTGCAGCGGTAAGCTCTTTCTGCTCTTCTTCTTATAGCTCTCAAATGTTCATATTCTCCATCAACTGGTGGCTACTCATCAGGAATGGGCACTTGTTTCGTACACATTTTCATCGTTTCTGGTATCACTGATGTGAGTTTCTCTACGTCAGTTTCGCGATTCCGTAAACTGGACAAGTGTTGACGCAAGAGCTGCCAGTTTGTTATATCCACGTATCTTCGCTTCACAGTGCTTTTTAATCCTGGATGTGATATAAGATTGGTAAATGATTACTTCCACATGTTTCTGCGTCTGTTGTCCACCCAGCATCGGTAACAAGATCATTATGAGCACAGTGTTACGTCTATATGACTGGCATAGCGATATCCACGCATAAAAGTCACAAATCCATCATTCAATACTGACAGATTGCACATTTCCACGGCGCATTGAACGATATTCCCACGGGCATCTCAGTGATTACTCCCCCATGTTACGATGTGTGCGTTAAAAGTCCCCACATATGATAATATTAGATCTTGTGAGTGCTAAAAATATTAATCAAATTGTCAGTCGTAATACGTCTCGATGTTTGCAGGTACATGCTTACGATTGCTACATATTTTATTGCGAGATATACTTTGCAGGCTACATATTCAGGAAAATCCGAACTGCTTGATTGAATAAGGTGAGGGGGCAAATCTTTTCGAACGCAGAGCATTATTCTACTGTTTCCCGATGGATGAGACGATTTATATATTATGTAATTAGAAATACTAAAATCAGCACGTACACCAGCCTATTGTATGCACAATACAGGGAAGCTGTATTGTACAACTAACTTGCGAAAATCAGCAGATTTGGATCGAAGGCTATTAGCATTCCACTGAAATATTACATTTTCATAACGGCTATTCAGGATTACCATCCGGTAGCACTGATGTGGGCAGCTGACTCATTAATGGCACCATAGACAACAGTGTCTTTACCTCTGGAAGCTTGTTCGCCTGAGGTGTATAGAGCTGTGACAATTGCTCGAACTGCAGCAAACAGCATGGGTAGAATCCCATGCCGAGTCCAACACTGAGTGACGTGGTGTTATCTTGGAATTGCGATCTTCCGGCCGCCATTTGCGGTCATCGCTCAGGGGTGTTCTGAGAGGATTGGTTCTGCCCAGCTGCGTGGCATTTGCGTATTTTTAACGTTTGGTGCATGACGGTTGGGACACCCTATATATATATTCGAGACGCACTAACTTAAGTCCCAGCTGCATTTCAATGCAAATTCCTAAAGCATCAAAGCGTACGTAAAAGTGGCAGAGAGGAAAATTCCGAGACAGGAACATTAATACAGCCACATGCCTTGAAGAACGAAGGTGCATCAATTGTTTGCGAAAGGATATAGAAACACTCGGTTGACGTACGTGCGAGCCAATAACCTTTTCGTTTGACGCACAGCGTCGATTTAAATTTCCATCTATCTACTTCCCGGTATTTCTTTTCGTTCTAGCATACATTTCACGAAGAAAACGAAGGTTTATGATCTTTGATCTTTTATTGTCATGTGCTCTCACGGCGTTGTCGCTGAATAGATGTGTTATCTTCTCAATAAAACTGTTATACATTCGCAATAAAATCTTCCCAATAAAACTGTTATATCGCTTGTCGGGCGTCTCTCGTACCGTACCCCGCCGTCGTTATGGCTTTCTCCTGCTCACCACGATGACCCGAACTCGAGTCCCTGCCGAGGAAGCCGCGTTGCGATGAAGGCACAATGATGCGAGAACGTTCGTGTACCGCGCTTTCGGTGCACGTTAAAGAAACCCAAGCAGTCGAAACCAATACAGCGTCATTCACTTTACGGCGTATTTCACAGGCCGCGTTTATGCTTTGAGATGTTAATCATCATCAACATCATCATTGGTCATCATAATCATCAATATCATCGGCTTCATCATCATCGCCATCATCGAAGTCATCTCCACTAACACCAACACCAAAATTAATCCGGAGCCCTCCACTACGGCGTGTCTCATAATCAGAACTGGTTTTGGCACATAGAACCCCAGAAAGAAGAAGAACACCAACACCACACCACCGAGCAGCCTACTTACTATGCACGCGTGTACTAATATTCACCGCAACCTCAAGATTGTTTGGGCGATTATGGCTCGGAGGAAAGGAAAAAAAATATTGCCCGCGTATCTGCGTGCTTCACTGCAAATGACGTGTAAGCGCGTGAGCGTGAAGGTGCCACGTCAGTGCACGGTATGGGGAAAAAAATTACTGAAGGTATTTTACATTGTTGTCATGAAGTGGCACACTGTTTTGAAAGAAAGAGAAACGCGGTGGGAAAGGCAGCGAGGTTAACCCGAAAAGATTCTGGTTTGCTACCCTGCACTCGGGGAAGGGTAAGGAGATATGAAAGGCGGTTTTACACTGCAGCTACATTCTAGGGTCCTGCGCCCATCTTCCGCACAATTCGAATAAGGTTCCGCGTCAGTCTCGGCACTTCATTGTTGTACAAACTTGTTTTGCATATGGAGCAGTCCAAACTTGTTTTGCATATGGAGCAATGTACATGTACAAACGTGCTGGCGTCTTTTTCTGTGAATCTGGCTCCAAGCAGGAGACTTTGATTTAGCATAACAACTTGAACTGCGACATCATTCTAGCTTGAGTGCATTGACTTCATTATTTAGAAATTTCAATACAAGCTTAGAAGTAAGCTTAAACGAGAATTTTGTTGATTATTTAAATATTACAAACAAAAAATGTTGCAGTTTCGCCCGAAAGGCGAAGCATCAGTTGCAATAGCAAATCAGTAGAGAGCTATTCGGAGTAGGGATAGTAGTTTTATCGGCTGCATAAACTTGGACACATTCGCTTACTAACTGAATTAACAAGTGTGCACATGGTCACATGTCGCGCGCGCAAATTTCAAACAACTCCTCACATACGGGCAAGAGCTAAGCGAGCCACTTGTGGTAGAGAACTAACGGCGTTTGATTGCTCGTCGTGACTGGTGGTGAATGGACGGCGCCAAAGCAACCGGTGCTCTCACAAAGCGGACGGCGACGCGCAGTCATTTGCGTAAGAAGGGAGCTATATGATGCACTCGCTGAGGCGCCCACTCACTTCAATCTAACGCAGGCGTTTTCAGTGGCTGCAGGTGCCTCGTGAGCCCAGGGAGGCGTCTCCACGGAGGCGGCCAAAATCCTGAACAGCAGAGCAGCAGACTTCAAGAACGGCAAAATCACACCCAAATATCTCAAATGGATCCCGGCACGCATGGGGGAAATAACCACAGAAGATCCGAGCACCCCTCGCAACCTCCACGAGAAGGCCCACCGAGTCGCGCGAGAACTAGTCCGCCGTGGCTCGTACAGTGCCAGCCCGACACCCCGCACCCCCCGCGGAGGGGGTGAGGACTGCGGCGGAGGCGATGGGGAAGACAGAGGAGGCGACGACGACGAAGTAGCGATACAGGACGACAGAGACAGACTATTCACGTACCACGACATACTGACACACTATAAGAAACAAAGATAAGCATACCCACAACCGCACAAACAACTAGACAGATCTCAAGAAACAGATTGGAGAAGGATGCAAACCAGAACCTTCAGAAACCCAGTACACTTAACCAGAGTAAATTCCACACAATACCCAGAAGCGAGCTGCAAGCTCTGCAAGCACGAACACGCAGACATGGCACACGTCTTATGGAAATGCACAGAGATCAGACCAATATACAGAAAGGACAACATAGAACTGGACCTTCTCGAGGAGCGATGGCTAAGCGCTCTGACTAGCTCAGATCTACACGACCAATTATGGGCAATCCAGTGGGCCCGGGCAGCGGTGGAAAGGCTATGCATCACTGCACATAATGCCCGGGTGGCCGAGCCCGGGCCGGCAACCTCGCAGGTGCTTCAATCAATAAAGTTTTTTTTTTTTCCGTCCGTCCGTCCCAGGGCGAAAACCGCGAGCTTTGATTTAGACACGCTTTCCGGAGTTCCTTAGCGGAGAATGTGGATGAATGGCATGGAAGGAAAATAATGTAGTTTTGGCGTTTACTGAAAGAGCCAAGCCGCCTGAGTAGACAGTGTGTTTTAAATGCGATTATGGGGGGAGGGGGTGTAAACGTTGAATTTGTCTTTATTTTCTTGGGGCATGCACAGCGCTTTCGCGTATGTCTTCCCTTATTTCCCCTTTCTTCGTTCATTACAGACTCCCACGTCGCCGTTGACGTCATTGCTGGTAAACGGAGAGTCACGTTATAAATAACTTGTACGAAGAAGAAGAGGTAGGAGATGAACTCGCAAAGATGAAGAAGCGGAGGCTTATCTGGTCTGATCTCTCAATTACACATTAATTGTTTGCTCCCCGTTTTACCTTTTCACATTCTTTATTCGTTCGTGCACTTATTATTATCTACGCATAAAAACCACCCGATTCCAGGCCCGTCTATCATTGTAAGTAGGTGCCATGTTTTAAAGCCTGATCCTCATTATCATAATCATCATCCTTTCCGGACAAAAATAAACGTAATGGCTGCGGCGGTGAACTGGTCACTTTCGATTATGCAACATGATATCATTTAGGAAACCTGGAAAACGTGACACATAACTTGATCCTGTCATTTCGGTTGCGTTTGGAACTCTGCAGTATATATGGACACGGCCCCTCTATATTGCGGTCTCTAACACTGGCTACCAGAGCCAAGGAAGTGCTCTACAGAGATAAGGAAGGTTCCCGGGAACTGATCTAGTGACACGTCAACGACAAGCATCGCTCATATTTTGAAGAGCCAGATATACTTCTGGCTAGACAATTTTGTGACAATCAACGATACTTCTACGATACTTCTGTGTGAGCAACATCCTTCTTGGTGATTTCCGACTACATCGAAAATAAGAAACATGCTGGCAGATGAATCTAACTGCAGGCTTCGACTGTCCTCAGCCAAACCTGACCCACCATCTTCGTTTTCTGCATGCGCTGCTATGCTCCTATTATTCGCACATATGCCCAGTGACGTAAAAAGCATTTAAAGTGCGATTCTTGCAGCTGCGAATGTAAGGGGTTTATTTAGTTATTGTGACTCCAGCATTGACGCCAGTTTTCTGATTACACTTGCGTATAGAAGACAAAGCACTCAAGATAGTAAGTAGCACTTAAGGAGAAGATTTGCGTTGTATAGGTACAATATGAAGCTTTTTTTCATTGCGTTTTTTTTTTTTTTTTGCAGATATGAAGTGTTATATTCTGTGTTGACGTGTTACTTGTCGTTGAAGTGACATTTATTTTACTGTTCTCCAATTTAGAGTACTGCAACAGAGTAGCCTATTATCTATTCGCGGCTCTATATATACATTTGGTCGAAAGTACCGAACAACTTTTATTGAGGTCAGGAACCTAGAAAGGTGGCATGGGCACCTTTAGTCCTGTACCCTTTGGTGTTCGTGAGACGCAGTAAAACCAAGGACTCTCGTAAAAAAAAAGAGTAAGGTTAATAAGTCTATGTACTTGACGGCAAAATGTTTGAGTGCCGCTCTATAGAGCAATAGCCTTCTTCCCTGATGACGATAGTTAAAAGGGAGAAACGGAAAGGCAGGTAAGAACAACCGAACGGAGGGCGGACGGACTAATGATCTGAAGTTTTGAACAATAAACAGGGTGTGAACCAGGCACACGGTGGTGGTCGATCCGGCGAGCTGGCCTGATTTTAACTTCTTCGTTCTCGGTAACCCTGGCCTCTGTTTCACTCGCCACCAGTTATCAGCGCGGATTATTCAGTACTGCCCGTATATACTTTGAGCTTGCCTTCTAGTCGCGGGGTACTTCAGGTGACCGTAGCTCTTCGACGCCCTTCGCTGGCCATGGCGATACCTTTTCGCACTTTCTTTATCCTTGCGTGTGTAAACAAACAACCAGCTACTATTTGGGAAAGTTGGACGAAGACCCCACAGAACACTCGGAAAACAGGAAAGAGCCTGATTCAAATACGCCGGACTCAAGTCTTATCGATTTGATTATAAAGTTTACGTTCTTCTCTTCTTCCTTGATTCCCTGCATGCTGCTATACAATGCGTCCTACAAGTGTGACCTCGCAAATGGGTTATACGAGTATATTGCGACTCAAAGGCAGCCCTACAGAGTTTGCAATTAGCCACTAGACCAAAGAGCAACTGGTACAGGAGATAAGAAATGATCACCACCAAACTCTCGAGAAAGGGCACGACACAATATTTGAGTGGATTCCAGGACATACTGGTATTACTGGCATCGACTTCGACGACGAGGCTGCCCGGTCCGCCCATGAAGGAACCCGAGTGGTTCCGATCAGCCTATCGAGAACCAACGCCGCCAGTAAACTTGATTTCCTGGCTCAGACTATCACGCACACTTATTGGTCGTCTCCTAGTTCCTTGAAGTGTCGCCTGCTTAAACGTGATCCTTCTTTAAGGCTGCGAATGCCACAAACTTGTACGTAACGAAAAGATGCAATTAATTACTTGTAATCATGCAACTACATTTTCTTTAATTTTGTAATTTAACGAGTATTGTTATTCAACTACTTTTTCAAGTAACCAATTACATGTGATCAGTTATACTTTATTGACGAGACAAGCTGTATCAAGCGATGCAGCCTTGAGAACTTGAATTTGGTTGATAACTACAGTAGAACGCCCGAGATCGTGCCACGCAGCAGCCTCGCGAATGCGCATGCTCAGACAGGCAAACCCGGGGTTGCAGTATTTGTTTTCTCATCTTAACGCTTCACCAGGGGCGGTATTCTGTAAGAGTCCAATTAGTGGACTGTCCATTTCGGCTGTCGCCGATTGGCTGCTGCTTCACGTGCAGGAAGGAGACTGGCTGGCACCTTCCTGCACGTGAAGCAGCAGCCAATCAGCGACAGCCGAAATGGACATACCACTAATTGTACTCTTACAGAATACCGCCCCAGATGTTGGCCGACGAATTGAACAGGTGCTGGTATGTGTCGAAAGCAATGACCATATAGGACGTAACTTCCAGGAAATAACAAACGGACGATTCTTTTTTCAGTTTGTCATTGGCCCAACCAAGAGCGTCCCAACTACAAGCGTCCCAAGTCCCAGCTACAATGAAGCGCTGCGCTTCACAGAGCACCCAGATGCTGATTAACCACAATCTTGTGCGAAAGATCCGTATACGTTGCAACACCTCTATAACCCACAGCGCACGCACCGAGATAACTCGCTAACATCCCTGTCTTTCCTTCTCTTTTTCCTCCTCGGGCAAGTTTTCAGTGTCGCCGCTGATCTCTTCCCAACAAAAGCGCGGGACGATGACTTACAAAATATTAAAAGCAATTGCTAGTGCAGATAAGCAATCTGTAAAAAGCTGCGGAGGACGGAGTGAAAGTGCCAGGCGAGCTCGTCCTGTTTACTGTATCTACGCAATGTGAATAAAAGTTGAGAGGAAAGTAACGTAGAAGTAATTCATTACTGTTGAGTACTTCCTCAGTTACTTTCGTGGAACAGTAATTGTTTACTGTAATCAATTACATTTTCGGATTAAGTAATCGTAATTGTAATCTGTTACTTTTTTATCTGTGACGTGTACAAGTGTGAACTGCCATCACAAATTTCCCGCTCCAATGCAACTTCGTTATGCCCCCTCTGGATCGGGGTGGCACACTCACGAAAGCTTACTCGTTCCGCATTTGAATGGACGACACACGTATGCGCAACTCCTGCGGGACTGAATAAACTACTGAACACATCTTGTCCTTTTGTTCCCGTTATGATGTCCATTGTCCAGCGCCGCCCTCTCCGGGCAGCATGAAACTGGCTGGACTCAAGGCCGTTTTCAGAAGGCAATATCCTTGGTCCATGGCAGTGCGCGTCCCTTGCGCAGAAAGCAACGAGGGCGCTGCTCCAGTACTTGAAATTAACAGGTCTCTGCGACCGTTTATAGATTTGCTGTGCACATAGAAGGGTGCACGCAACTCTCTCTCTCTCTCTCACTCACTTCTCTCCTTTATCTCTTTTCGTCCCTTTATCCGCTTCTCCCAGTGCAGGGTAACAATAACAAATCAGTCGTGGGTCTGTTTCTTCCTTCCTTTGCTTCCTTTTCTCTATATGTACATTCAAGGGACCAGGCCGCGCACCTTACCACCGGCATCTTCATCATCACCGGTTGTATACAGAACGGTGAGTCGGATGAAGTACCGCAACCATGGAGGAAGGAAACAAAACAGGAGAGGCCCTGACGTCACTTTTTTTAAGCCGGAAGTGCAGTCATGTTGGTGTGTCACCTCTCTTTGCGCCTCCAATCAGGGGTTTTGCAGCTCGCCGGAGCAGATGGGCGCGAACTTTGAACTTGCATTGTTACGACCCGCCGGAAGTCTGTGCTCCTGACGCGCGTCAAAAGAAAGCCTACAAAACTTCTGTAGCAGTTTTAGTGAAGCAGACGCGCTCCTGTGTTTTTCCGTGGCACGTTGAAGACGACGAAGACCCGCGCCGTGATTGTTTGAGTGTATCTGTTGCTGGCCGACGCTCACACTCGCAGACCCAAAACACAACTTTCAAGCTTACGCACCACACTCCTAAGTCAGCTTTTCTCGCGAACAAAAGGTGCTGCGGGAAAGACACCGACGGAAAAATCTCATCTCACTTTTCAGAGACCGAGAGCAGCAGCAAAAGCTTCAGGAGCGCGGTTTCCATGGCAACGTTGACATTTGGGGTACCCGTCCCAGTGCTCCTTTGCGAAAAACAGCACGTGACTTCCGCCACACCTTCTCCAATACGTTCGTGCTGGTCAGGGCCTCTCCTGCGGTTTCCTTCCTCCATGCGCAACCAATAAATGGTTATCTCTCTCTCTCTCTCTCGCTCTCTAATACAAGTAACTTCTTGTCGGCTCTTTTCTCGTTTTTGGCCTGTCAGAAATAATGATCAGTTATTATGGCAAAAGCTTAATATGTCTCATCGTTCAGCCGACGAAGTTGAGCGAAAACACGTAGACGACACGAAAGGTACAAAAACTAGTATCATCAATGGCATCACCCCCGTAAGCAAGCAAGATGAATGATAAAGATTAAGTGGATGACTAAGCGAATTAAGAAGGGTGACTCAGTGAATTAAGAGGATGAGTAAGCAAATTAAGAGAATGACTCAGCGAATTAAGAGGGATGACTAAGCGAAGTAGACTAAACTAATTAAGGGGGATGACTAAGCGAATTAAAAGGGATGAATTAGCCAAGTAGACTAAGCGGATTAAGAGAGATGTGTACGTCATGTATCCGTCTTTAATGCATAGGCACTTGGGCTTTCGCCTTCAAGTCGTCTTAGGGATAACATACGAGACCCTGTGATTTTTTTTTTATATTTCTACCTGCCTCTCTGCCTTACTCGAACCCTTTTGCTCGACCTTTCTCTCTTTACCGAATCGCGAATTCTACGCAGGGCGCTGCGAATATGTTAAGCTTTGCAACTGCTAAGACTTCAGCCGATAGACATTAAAATGAAATCGAGATAAGCTTGCAGGCCCTCTATTCATGACGACACAACGACGCACGTGGCTGTGCGTCTCTCTTTACCTTTGCCAGGGACAACTATATATGGAAGACGTGACGTCAATGGCATGCGCACGCCGCTTGCTTCGGCGTTCGTGCTTTGCGTCAATTAGGGACAACGTTCGCTCGTGTAGCCGGCTGCGCCGCGATCGCTCCGGACTAGAGGAGTCAAACTTCTGCTCCGGCCACCTTGTCTTTGCGCTGCACAAGTCCTCTGGCACTGCTAAAATGCTTGTTAAACGCAATCTTAACACCCCAAGTCACCAACCTGGTTGTTCAAGCGCTTGCTCTTTGGTGTAGTACTCCGCACTGGGCTTTTTTTTTTTTTAGGACATAGGACATCAAGGCAGGATTAGGCCGGGATAACTTGCGTTTGTTTTACTTTACGTACTGTGAATGGATTATCTTACAACTGTCTTCCCCAAGGTTTCTTTATATATCCTCTGAACTTCCTTTGCGTGTTTCTAATTAGGTGCGGTTGGTTCGCGTCAGTCGGCTTTTATTAGATTGCGGTTACTTCCATTTGAGCAACTCGGCAACAAGAGCGTCATACCTAAATAAACAGCAAGAAGAAAACAGCTAATCTGGCTACACAAGTAGACATATAACTCGTTTAATATTATGTCCACGGGTGTTATATAGTTAACTGTGTTCTTCTCTGGCATTAAGTCCCTGTTGGAACATTCAAATTTTATTTCAGGACCTGGTGGACAGTTGGATAAAGTGTAGAGTGCGTCGAGCGTATAGTGGATGATCAAATATGAAGGAACGAAACGGTTAGGAACTTTTTCACTTGAATCACGCTCCATAGGAGCAGGAAGCAAGTGCAATGTCAGACGGAAGTATATGGACGAAACATGAATAATTGATCAAATGCCACCGAATTTTTCATTAGTTACTCTGCGAGTTATCACAGGCTTCTTCTGTCCCTTCTTTTTTTTTTTTTTTCGCGAGATCGCAGGTTTCTGCCCCTCGAGTGGTCGATTCAATTCACCCTATACGTCGTCCCTGTGCTAGCCTCCTGCAGTCAATCGAGTTGTTAAAGCGAGTGTTCTGTAGAGGCGGTGGTATTGAGTTGATCTTCAGAATGGGGAGTGTTTCTCTGAAATTTCGAGGGTCTCTGACTGCGGAATTCAACAGCAGTATGGGTTTCCTTTGTTCATTCGTGCAAATTTCATGTGGATGACATTTTTAAATGCGTAAGCATTTCTATCGTTACCCAACGATAAAACTGGCCGTGCGTCCGTCCTTCGCGTAAGACTATCGCTTTCAAGATAGAGCCAGCCAGCTGTGGAAGACGACGACGACGAACGCGCGAGCAGTGGCACGAGCGCCTCTGTGACTACGTGAAGTGTGCAATCAGGCACGCACTAGGCACACCTAGTAAGCCAGAACTGTGGAGCAGCCGTGACTTCGGATCGGAACGTCATCAGCGCAACTTAACAGTTCGGTGTTGTAACCACGCTTCTCCGTTTCACGATTATTTCATAGTCGTTCTCGCAATTATACCAAACACACAAGCGCTCGACCACTATACGCCACGTCGTTACTATACGAAGTGCTTACGTATCATTTACGGCGATTTTTTCCCCTTTCATTACACTTTTTTTTTCAATTGTATATAGACTCCGAATATCTAGTTTGGTTAACAAACCAGCCAAGGCATGTTTCGGAGTAAGAGTACCATTTCGCAAAGTAAGATCACAAACGGGAGTCTCCACGTGATTGATGGCATCTTCGTGTGATTCGCGAAATCTTCATGTAATTGAACCATTTCCCCCCCAAAAGTGTTCACAAAGAATTGCAGTAAGAATCTTTGCTCAATTTCGAACGCAATTTAACTTTCTTCTAGTGATAAGGAATGAGCTATCCCTGTGGTCAGACGCCACCAATGTTTCCGGCCTCGATGGAAAAACATGCGGAAAACTTAAGGTGGCGCCACCATGTCGCCTTTTTTTTCGTCTTTCCTGGATTACGAAGCCTCTGCTCACAGTAAATTGTGATTCACATTGTATACCAGACGTGTAACATACACACATAGCCTTACTTTCTGTTTCCTTAGTGTTGATTCTTTATTGATGCGATAGCATCAAATGGCCCATTAAGCGAAAAAGCCGGCGTCTGTAGCAGCGAAATGGCACCAAAATTCCCATTCGCTGCGACGACACGTCATAAGCGTGCCTCGTCGGAGCAGAGCGGGTGAAACGGTGTTGCGTGAGCGGAGAGGGCATAGGCCCGATGCCGCGGGGCGAGACGGCTTCTCGTAGGCGAGGCGTCACGTGACACACGCGTGCGGTTCACGCCGGCTCGCTCTCGGAAGCCGGCGCGCAGTCCGTATCTCTCTCTATCACCCTCACTCGGCTGAGCTGCTGCGCGCGCCTGCCGGCCTTGGTAGCCGCTGCTGATTCCTCGGTCTATCGTCGCGCAGGACGTCGGTGGAATGCGGCGTTGGCACCGCAGGCTGCTGTTGCGTCCTGGCTCGGGCAGCACGTACCGCTATGGTACATTACTCGCAGCGCAAAATTCGAAGGACCGCTCAGCGGCGTTCATCATCATCATCAGCCTATATTTATGTCCACGGCAGGACGAAGGCCCCTCCCTGTGATCTCCAATTACCTTTTCTTGCACTAGCTGATTCCAACTTGCGCCTGCAAATTTCCTAACTTCGTCACCCCACCTAGTTTTCTGCCATCCTCGACTACGCTTCCCTTCTCTTGGTATCCATTCTGTAACTCTAATGGTCCACCGGGGATCCATCCTCGTATTGCATGGCCTGCCCAGGTCCATTTTTCCCGCTTAATGTCAACTAGAATATTGGTTATCCCTGTTTGCTCTCTGATCCACACCGCTCTCTTCCTGTCTCTTAACGTTAGGCCTAACATTTTTAGTTCCATCGCTCTTTGTGTGGTCCTTAACTTGTTCTCGAGCTTCTTTGTTAACCTCCTAGTTTCTGCCCCATATATTAGCACCGGTAGAATGCAATGATTGTACACTTTTCTTTTCAACGACAGTGGTAATCTCCCAGTCAGTATTTGGCAATGCCTGCCATATGCACTCCTACCTAATTTTATTGTTCTGTAAACTTCTTTCTCGTGATCAGTGTCCCCTGTGAGTAATTGACCTAGATAAACGTACTCCTTTACAGACTCTAGAGGCTGAATGGCGATCCTGAATTCTTGTTCCCTTACCAGGCTATTGAATATTATCTTTGTCTTCTGCATATTAATCTTCAACCTCACTCTTAGACTTTCTCGGTTAAAGTCCTCAATCATTTGCTGTAATTCGCCCCCATTGTTGCTGAATAGGACAATGTCATCTGCAAACCGAAGGTTGCCGAGATATTCGCCGTATGGAGTGGCGCCTGACACCGGCAAAAAAAAAAATATCGCTGAGAGCTAGTGGGGCTATACTAGTCCAGGTGCCACCAAATTAGGAAGGCCCACTAAGGTTGAACAAAGTCACTCCCTCACCAGAACTGTAATTGACCTCCCTGGTGCAGTATTCGGCCACTACCTCCCTCATGATTAGCGGCGTTCAATTTGACATTAATGCTTTCGCATTCACAACTCATAAGGAGTGCTTAGGTGTCCTCGGATTTTTATATCAGCGCATGGATGTCGTTGTGAAAACGCAGTCACTGGGCCCTCAGCGCTGTACGCTTGTGACCTTGTGCCCGGCCGCACATCGTGTATAGCTTTTGAGCCACCGTATGCGTACGTGCGTATGTGTCCTTGTGGTCAAGCAAAGGACTTCAACCTTCCTCGTCTTTTTGGACTTGCGAAGCGTCAGTGAGCATCGAGTCAATCGTCTGAAACTCTGCTATAGGTTTTCTATCATTGTTTTCTCACGCGGACCATGGACGGCTTTTCTTCTTTCCCTTGTACGTGTGCACGAAATGGATACACACGTACAGTGCGAACAGCAACAACAATGAGTCGTTACTGCCACGATCGAGGGCAGGAATTTGGAAGACGCACGAAGCAACAACAGTGCCCGTATATATATATGCCACGTGTCTCACGACTTTACGGTCTTACGGTGTGAATGTGGCACGCGGCTTATGTGTGCACAGACCCACCGTTCAGAATTTCATGTAGAGTAAATATGACTTGTAAGACCGTTTATCTGATAAGTATACGCATTATTAAGCGCTCGATAGAAAATGAACAGGTGACGGGGAATTAGATTGTCCGGTCGAGCAAGTAAGGAAAGAGTCAAGTTATCTTCGAAGTTATCGGGCTTTCGCGCGCATATACCATACGCGCAGAAATTAACACAGAGTGCACGAAAGTACGGCCTGCATCTTATAGGGCACGTTATGTAGAGCGCGACGGGTTAACTGAACATGCCAATATGGCCCACGACAAAACTTTTCTCCCGGGGACATTTTGCGAGCTCAAAGTTCTTCGTGTGGCGCGGGTTTGACTCAAAATGGTTTACTAAACTAAACCCGTTTAGCCATTTTTTGTATAGACTCAACGACAGACCGCGGACAGCAACGCGCATGTGCATGGACACGTATCAAATATTCCGCACTATATACTACAGTCCGTTGGATAAACACACTCAAATGCTTATTTTCTACGCTTTGCGGACTATCTACAGCTGTGCATTATACAACGGCCTCATTCTTGTTGTCATCTTCAAGCTTTCTAAACTGGCACGCACAGCGCAGTGCTCACTGTCATGGCGCTATACAAGCTCATACTGACGATACATATGATGTGCTTACTTCCGCAGTGCGTGCAGTTACTTCTGAAAGCACGAATGGCAATCGCCGTATGTAGTTGTGGATGATATACACCACTTTTGCGCAGTACGTAAGATGAGATTTTATGCCTTCTCACTATAGGTACCACGTTGAAATAGTTTAACAGATACGTTTTATTATATTCACCAAAATTCAGCCCTGAGGACAACACATTAAGCTCGCTATAGTGTGGGAATTGCGGTAGTTAAAGACAAATGCAGTTATTATATTAGGGCGTGGAGCCTGGATTGAACTGAAAAAAAAAATCAGCTCTTTTTTGCGCGAACCTGAAGTGAACGGGAACGCTACGAACCGAAAATAAAGTATAACAGTTTTTGGTTCAGCCTGGCCCCCTCACCCGGAGCTTTTCCTCCGTGTTTTGGCTGCACTTGTGGCCCAACCATGCTACCTCATTTGTATATGCACACCAGCTTGATGTCAGGGCAGAAGTATACCAGCATGGTTAGTGCGGTTTTCAACGTGCCGCGTCGAGAGCCAGGCACGTTAGCAGTGCAGTCGTAAGCGTTTACATTTGGTGACCGTCGGATAGTTATCCGGTGGTGGGAGACATCAAATAAAATCGGTGAATCGCGGTCTCTTTTCTTCCCACTGTTGTGTAAACCGAAGTACACGTGATAGAGACGACGTATTGCTTTAGATATATTATTTCTGGCTGTGCCTTCAGCAACGTGACCTTCTTTTGGAACTACTTGCGGCCTGAAGAACAACACGAATGCCTCTTCTCCAGTCTTTCCAATGCAGCTCAACAGCGCCGTCGGGTTTTTTTTTTTGTACAGAATAATTTCGTGCATGCAGTTTCCTATTCTTAGGCTATGCAAACAAACATAGACCAGTTGATACCAGTTTGAGTCGTTATTTTTCGGTGCTGGAGTTGAACCGAAACTGAACGGTTTTTCGTTGAACCGAAGAAAATACCGGGGGGGGGGGGGGGGGGGGGGGGGGGGGGGATAGCTTTGACAAACTGATTGACACTACTACTGAGTTGTCTACACATTTCTGTATTCAGCCGCCTTTTGTGCAGACATATTGTACATGAAGCACAGACTCGACTATATACTTTTAATGGATATTTGTTAATTCTTTATTTATTGTTTGCGCTTGCCTGAAAGAAAGGAAATATATTCCTTCTTTTAAGGCAAGCGAACACAATACATAAAGAATTCACAAATATCCTTTAAAGGTATAGCTATACGCGGTGAGAAGCGTCGAGTCTGTGCTTCATGTAATATATATATATATATATATATATATATATATATATATATATATATATTATATGAAGCACAGACTCGACGCTTCTCACCGCGTATAGCTATACCTTTAAGCAAAAAACACAATATATATATATATATATATGTACATATATATATATATATATATATATCACTCGGCGAAAAATTGGGAGTAATCGTTTTCTTCCTCGTGCAGTATATGAATCGCTGAATCGATGTCACACTGTAGTAAACTCTAAATCGTTCCTTCATGGTGAGAGTCAGGAACAATGGCTGCATCGTCGAAACTCAAAGGGCAGCACGGTAGCATGTAGTCGTCAAAGGGCACGTCTTCCAAGATAAGTTCGCGTACAGCTGCCGGTCGCCTTTTAGGTGGCAGCAACTATATACTTGAGCATAGTAGTTTGCCCGTTTGGCAATATAATCGAGCGAGTCAAGATTTCTCTCTCTCTCTTTCTTCTCTTTTTCTGTGAGCCAGAGGACGGTGAAAAGCAACAAAAGGGTCGCTATTCTAGAATAACCTTCTTTCGCCCGTATACCACGTCTTTTGAGCGACCGCATAACAATTTATTGTCATGCAGAAGTCTTCGATTCACCTTGCAAACGCTGTTTGATTTCATCAAGAATAAAATAGCACTTAAGACGCACTGCGCACCTCCCCCCCCCCCCCCCAAAAAAAAAGAAAAACTTGGAGGACACTTAAGATTTGTCGTTAAGAGTGGAACGCGATAGCATTCAAAGATCCCTGAATGCTTGTCATGCTTCCCGGCAACTGCAGCTTTCTTTTTTCTCCACCTTCGCCTCTGCGCGCTGCTATCGTTTTACGCTGCCGAGGCCATCTGAATGGCGCCATCTGAATGGTGTTTACGCAAGTAACCTACCCGGGCGCGCCGCTGTTGGTATGGTAGAAATGCTGGAAAAGGGGTTTGTGTTTGAGTTTCCTCGTAACTTTCTCATGCATTCAAATTACAATCCGACGCTATCATGTGTGTATGTTCTAGTTAAGTCGTACTTTACCATTTTTCTGACGGATTTTGCTTTGAAAAACTCAATTTTTTTCACTGACGCCTCTGCGCCACGCGGAAAGCCTGCGTGGTCGGGGTGGCTCGGAAATGTTTTCTCCGCCACTGACGCCGGCGCTTAGACCGACGCGGACGCCGGATTTTCTGCGACACGGGGCCCTTAACGCTCTCGCGTTAACAAGAGAAAAGAGAACATAAAAAAAATCAAAGACCACCCTCTTAGATGCATTTGGCCTCCTCAAGTCATTTATGCAGGGCATATAAAGTTGTGTGGTGTAATTTTGCAGTTCCACAAAGTTTTGAATCTGTGAACAATTTGTAGGTATTATTTTTACTTTTAACCCGTTTATTTCTAGTATCCCATCGCTAATATATATATATATATATATATATATATATATATATATATATATATATATATATATATATCAGCAGCAGCAGCAGCAACCTATGTTTATGTCCACTGCAGCACGAAGGCCTCTCCTGTATTACCCCTGTATTGCGCTAGCTGATTCCAACTTGCGCCTGCAAATTTCCTAACTTCATCACCCCACCTAGTTTTCTGCCGTCCTCGACTACGCTTCCCTTCTCTTGGTATCCATTCTGTAACTCTAATGGTCCACCGGTTATAGCACACCTCATCGTTTTGATCTGTATATAATCGTCATCGTCCCAGATACTCACGGCGAGTGCTATCTTCGACCTCGCATAATAAAAGCGGTCGTTTGCCTCCGTCCTATGAATATATATATATATATATATATATATTCATAGGACGGAGGCAAACAGTCATTGCATTTTCGCCGATGACTGTATAATATACCGACCAATCACCAGCTTTGAGGACCACCTTATGCTTCAAGGCGACCTTCAACACATTAGCGACTGGTGCAACGCCTGGAAAATGACACTTAACTCATCTATATGCAAGGTAATGACTTTCACACGCAAACACTTTAACTCAAGTTTTTTCTTATTATATAAATGCGGATCTAGTATCCGAAGCTTCACTGTACAAAAATCTAGGCGTTCATCTCGCACCAAATCTTTCCTGGGCCTCTCATATAACAAACATATGCGCTAGTGGTTCAAAAACACTAGGGTACATTCGTCGCAACCTACGAAATTCTCCATCTGACATCCGCAAGTTAGCCTTCCTGACGTTCGTCCGTCCACAGCTCGAGTTCGCGTCCCCGATTTGGTCTCCTCATCACGAGTACCTAATCTGCATGTTAGAAGCCATCCAAAACCGAGCTAGTCGTTTCATTTCCCGCAATTACAATAGGCATAACTCGAATCAAACTTGACCTTTCGCTTCCTGCACTAAGCAGTCGTCGTGACGTGGCATTGCTGTCCTTGTTCCATAAATGTGTTCATCAATTGAAGTCATCGTCTTTGCTGCTGGAACGTGCAAGTTGCGTATCACGACGACTGGATAATGATTTAAGTTTCACTCGCATCTACGGAAACACTGATGAATTTAATTTGTCGGCTTTGCCACGAGCCATCCGCTTGTGGAATTGCCTCCCTGACAGCGCTGTGATGCAAACGGACAGAGATAAATTTAGGAAACTCCTGAACTTGCAGTTTCTGTCCTAAAAGTGTGTCATTCTGTATGCCATGCTCTCTATTTGTATGTACCGTCACGCTGACTATTGTTTCCCATTCATGCTTTAAAGTAAACTTTTCTTGCACAATGTTTGATTATATGCGTGAACAATGTGCTTGGTAATATTTATCTGGTATTTTGTACGCTACCTTGAACTGTTATTTCTGTTTATCTACGTATTGTTTGTATTGTTGTTGTTTTTTTTCTTTCATACTTTGAAATACACATTTTACACGATATTCGATATGTGCGCGAGCAATATGCGTGATAATATTTGGCTGATGTTTTGTACGCTAACGCGTCTTGACGATGATTTCTGCTCATTTTTGTGGTCCTCGAGTTTTGTAATTCACGTGTAAAACTGTCTTGCAGTAATGCCTCCCTTACTGTAAGGTATTTTGAAATAAATAAATAAATATAATCATATCACAAGAAGCCAACAAACAATGACACCAAGGACAACATAGGGGAAATCACTTGTACTTACTAATTCATTTAAAGAAAACGCTCGTGACACCTGCGGCAGAAAGGATGTTCCGCATCCGCCCCTAGGTTTGTGAGTGGTGGCGCTGGCTAACACTCCCAGGGTGAGTTCTAGCTGTGAAACATAAATACCCCAGAAAGTGAATGGGAAAACGGCTCCGCGGTCAGTTGCAGACAGTTGTTTCAGTTGGTTGGACAGTTGGTCAGTCAGGTTCAGTTGGACGGTTGGTCAGTTGCGGACCTGCGGACAGTTGTTTTTTCATCCACTTTAATTTCTGTTAATTTATCATTTTCTTTAATTGAATTAGTAAGTACAAGTGATTTCCCTTATGTTGTCCTTGGTGTCATTGTTTGTTGGCTTCTTATGATATGATTGATAAAAAAATCGAGCCCCTCGGTTCCCTTTCTTCTCGTTCATTTATATATATATATATATATATATATAGAGAGAGAGAGAGAGAGAGAGAGAGAGGTGGTGTTTCTGGCTCCATTCTCCCTCTTCCTGCACCTACGAGCAGGCTCCATGGTAGCAAATACCAGATTAACCTTTCTCTCTCTCTCTCTCTCTCTCTCTCCATAAATTACAGTAATTGGGAACACAGCTGTCGTTTCCGGTTTCGACATTAACTCACATTCACCATTTCGCTTTTCGGTGTTCGGGATGTTGACTTTGCTACAGATTTGGCTCGGAGCTCTTCCGGAACGACTTTGTAAAGCAGTTAAGGGGGAAATGAACTCTAGATTCGTCTGCCAAGCCGACGAAATAAAACTCGTTGCATGATCACGAAATTCGCAGCATTTTTCATGCGGCATAACTACTCTATTACTGCGAGCCTAAAATTTAGATACACTGATGCTCACTTTACAATAAAATATGAACCGCTGCGACGTTGACGCGTGCGACTTTTCTTTACCGAAAAGAAAATTACATCGTTCTGTCACGCTGGCAGCTATATGACATTCGATGGCATGTCCTTTATGTGATAGTAGTTAGCGTTGGAACTAATGATATGTATTGTTATGGTGGTGACGTCACTGTCGCCATGAGCCCCCTCGCTCGGCAGCATAGTACCTTTGTACACGGAGCTTCACACATTTTGCTTGGAGGCAAAGGCCGCGCTGGCTTCGTGCATTCTTTCCTTCTCTTTCTTTTTAATTTCAGAGTGCCCGTTGAAAAGACAGCGAGGATATATCCGCAAAATAAAAAACAAGATGTAGGAACGCCAAGCATTCTTTGTCACTGTCATCGAACATTTCATCGATGCAAACATAAAGCGAAATATAATGAATGCAGCTGTAAGCTCTTTATCCCATTGTCGACAACGATGTAATGAATGCAATAGTGCTCATCTTCCGAACAACGCCTACCGGAAAAACCGTGGCATTTGTCTATGTTATCTGCTCGTCCGGACGCACAAGTTACGTGAAGCAAAGGTCCATATGTACTGTATATAGTTTCTTTCAAAGTCCTCGAAACCGCATCGCCGGCACCGACAGCGTTTATTTTCGTCACATTACTGCCCCGACTAAGGTGTACCGTGGCTCTCCCTTTCCTCGTCTTAATACTCCTGTTCTTCCCTTCATTTCAAAACAGGTTGGAATTGTCTATACAATTAAACCATCAACAGGGTAATCAAATCTCAATGTGTTCAGCCTATTTGAACATTGGCTCCTCTCACACGTAACTTCCCGCAGACTTCCACAGGTAACCTCACTCATAGTACTTTGAATAATGAGGCCAGTCTATGAGCACTATATGTGGCCATGTCCTCGGCTGCCTAAGTCCAACTGGTCAGTATGTTGTGGTTTTGTAGCGTTAGCTACACTGGCCTAGCCAAGCCCGTTTCGCGCGGCACATCAAGAGCCGTGCTGCGCATGCGCAAGGATCAGTGATGTCACACGGCTTGCGCACCGGAGCCACCGGAGCCGGCACCTCTCGCGCACTCCGCCGCCGCCGCGCGCGACTCACCGCCGCCGGTCTGCGCATTCCAGAGGAGTGACGTCGTAGCCGTGGTAGACGCACTGGCGCCGGCGCGCGCTCGCTGTGCAGTCGCCGTCTGACACTGCGCTGGAGCCGCTGCGCTTCTGACTGGCGTTTGCCAGTGTGGTATAGCCATGGAGAAGGAGAGCGCAAATGCTGCTCAACAGCGCAGAAGAACGGAGAAGCTTGACTCATCGGATCCCGAAGTAGTTGCCTGGCAATTAGCGGTTGAGCGTAGGAGACAACCAGGAAAGCTAAGAATAATCAGCTGAACCTTTGCTAACGCTACGTATATCCTGGCATAGCCGAGCTAAGCCACTGCAACTTTTTTGATCGAACCATCGCCGCGTATAAAAGTGGTGTAGAGTTCATACGGCACAAAGAGAAATGGGACTCCCGCTCGTTTATTTAGTACAGGTTTCGGTGCTGCAAGAGCGTGTCGATGGAGGCTAGCAGCTAGAACCTATGAAAAGGTTGCGGTCCGACGTATGTCCTTGTAGGCAACACGGGTCACATGATCAGGCCGGAGGAATAGCCACACCGGTGGAACAGGCATGTTCTTATATACGCCTTGGCACGCTGGTATGGTGTGAACGCACAGAACCGGTCGCGTACATGGACGCTCATGCGTGACCGCACATACCCCGATGAAATCTGGCGCTGTACGGCAGGAATACCGCGGGATGCACGATCTGGTGCAGTGCTTATAAAAGCGGTTCAGGAACGTTCTCTTGCACCACTGTTTCAGAAGTTTCCTCAAGAGGAAAGTTCTCAATGCAATGGCGCAAGTGCTACATCAATGACCGCTACGCCATCAAAGTTGGTCTCTTCGAGCCTTAGTGGTGCCACGGAAGATCGAGGCTCCGAGTCTTCAGCTTGGTGCGGTGTGAGTACCTGGACGCCAATTGGAGACAGATGCGGAAGGATGTTACGGCATCCACACTGCTGAGAACTACTTCAGCAGGTCGGCAGTCAACTGCCAAGATGTGTTGATGTCGGTATGTAAGTCAGTGATAAACGAGATATGACGGACCTCGTGTGGCGTGTGTGGGCGCGTTGATCACGTGTTCGTGATGCGTGCCTGCGGTAACGTTTCAGTTTTTGAGGACCTGCCTGAAATGAGAGACATGCAAGGTGGCATGTATAGCAACGCTGGAACGAAAGCGCTGCAGAGAGCCAGGTTAGCTGGAGGGAGCCAACGCACGCACTCCGTAAAGCCTCTTGAAACAGAAAGCAAGTGGTTGCCACAAATGGCAAATGCGTTGCTGTATAGGGCCACCATGACATCCAGGCTTGACGGTCGTCTGTCATGAGGGCTAGTGGCACCTAAGGTTCAGATGCGCTGGATATGCGCCATCGGCTGAGACACTGTCGATAGCTTCTTTGGCAGCGGCATTCAAAGGCATGGAGAGCAAGTAATGGAGAGCAAGCAATGTGATGGCATTATTTGCCTTGCTTGAGAGGGTATAACAAGCTGAATGCTGCTAACGGCGTAACCAACCCCTAAATTTATTTTGAAGAGAAGCTTTCTTTCCTACCCACAACAGAAGAAGAAGTGAAGCGAAAATATTTCAGTAAAAATCAAATAAAGCGTCTTTAATCCCGGATTTTCGACATGTGCGTGAGATCCGACAATTTCTTTTTTGTTGCAATGCGGTCAGAAAGCGTTTCCTCGCTTCAAGTACGTACATATGGATACGGACCGTTTCTTGAATTTGCACTAGAGAAGCTCATGCTACAGTTCCCATACAAAACTGTAGATAAGAAACAAGATGACGGATGAAATTTTTATTTCATAGAAGCCCATTTATCTTGCGAATTTCTACAGAGCTCGTTTATTAAAGTGCTGCCTGCTTGGTTCTGTGGTTGGCATGGTATGATCTCCAATAGTATGTGCTCTTCAGCATTTCCAACTAATTGGGTGGGTCCTCGTTACGGAAATTTCCAAACTGCGAACAGATCCATTTCGTTCGTACTAAGTATAGCGCGCTAGAAAAATCGCTGCGCTGACGTAAGCATAGGGGGCGACGATTCCACAACTCCGGAATCCTAGCTCGCCACCTGTCGAACCACGCTCGCGACAAACAGGGCAGCTTTTCGGGACGGCCTTATCCGAAAAAAAATTGTTCAGTAACCACTTTGTGGAAACCTTTTCATGCATATCTACAACGCTCGACAGGCATCGCATAAAGAAAGCAAATATATTGATGAAACTTCACCAAAGGCGTGGTTCAGTAACCAGTTTGTCGAAACACTTCTGCATCCACAATCTTCTCGCCCACCATATGAACCCGTATGAAGTTAGCAAATATCGGAAATTTTCACGGTGACATTGCCCCAAAGGTTGGTGGTTCATTGACTCCACGTCATACAGAGACGACTCTGATGATTTTCTCCCGTGCGATTCACCTGTGTGCATGAACCATAGTGTTAAACGTTCAGAACTAACCTAGCTACTAAAATGCCTTCGTGAAGCAGCTGGTTGCTGCGGCCTACAGCGTCCCTTTCAAAAGCTGCTCGACAGTCGACGAACTGTTTTAACACACGCGTTCACTACAGTTAAAGAAAACCATTCCGACGGCATTACGGGCGGCCTTTGCCAAGCGTTCACAACAGACATTTTTACAAAGAAAATCTTTGTTCTTTGAGACGTCCGAAGGAACTTGTCTCGAGCACAAAGAAACAATGGACTCTCCGAGGTATCAAGCGCGCGAGCGAGTCTGCGACATTACATCAAAATGGCTTCGGCGAAAGCGAATTATCATTGTGGTATTCGTTTACTAAAGTGTAGAGAAATATATTTGCGATTAGAATCGGGAGAAGAATTTCTAAACGGCAAGCATGTTGCTTCTCAAGCTCTTTAAATAATTCACCATCTGAATGGTACGCCAAGATTTTGAAAGAGTGCTGCTCACGCACTTCCCGATTACAAGGAATTTCGAGATTTTTTTTTTCTTCTTTTCTTTTCTTTTTTAGGTTCACAGTGCCCATTTTCTTTTTCAACACTCAGTCGTTGCTCCTTTGTTCTCTCTGACATTCCTGCCAGATATTTCCAAAGTATTCCGATCTCTAAAAACCTCCTGCGTGCACAGCGCCAGATGTATGACGCATATATACCGCGGCAAATATTCTAATCAGGCTTCTCCAGAAAAGAGCGTCAGAACTAAATTGAGAGAAAGGAGAGTGGAAGTGAGAGAATGTTCGGTGTGACACATGACGCACGAAACTGCCGTTTTCAACGAGCGTCAATGATGACAGTGAAGCGTTTGCAGCAAGCTCTCGTTGAACTCAAGTTTGAATTATCTACGAATAGCGGCGAAGAATACAACGCTTACACAGAAAGACAACTATGAGGAGAGTTGGAATAGTCATTAAAGCATGCATGTAGTTTAAAAATACGCGTCTTAGCAACAAGCGTCTTGACATACGCAGATAGAGCAGCTGTCGACGTGCGTGAAAAGTTTTACCTCTTGAGCGAAGCTTTCGGCATCGCAGTGGACAACTCGAGCGCGCAAACGGGGCTGAATTGACGCATGGTCGGTGTTTACTTGTGGAATGTGCACAGTGCGACCTTTATTGAACCGCTATAGATAGACAGCTTTTGGCAGTGGGAGCATTTACTTTCGTCCTTGCCTTTGAAAGTACTGATCTACGCGATGTATCGCTGGAATGACACCTCATGCACGAACCCACAAGATATGCGGACGGTTGAGCAGTGATCTACACGTATTCACAAAGGCAGCGCTTAACGGCCGAAACTCTGCTTAGGTAGAAGAAGAAAGGAATTACTGCATTTCTATTAAAAGAGCTGCGGAGATTTCAAGCCTTCCGTGAAGCAGTTTGCTTGGTCTCCCATAGAACGACCTCGAACGTGGACATTGTCCGGTTCGGCGGTGGTATAGTCAACTTTTCGAAACTACATAGAAAACTACATTTATCTAAGCAAATAGTTGCAGGTGACCTGGATCGCGAAAAGAAAGTTTCACACGAATAAGCTCGAGTAGCGGCTCACGTCACTATTCAAAGCGCACTGGGATGCATTGGGAGGCGAGGACATGTTCTGATGGGTTGGAATCGCAGATTATGGAGTCCGCGGATGCTTGTGCAAGTATTCCCCAGCGCGGGTAACCTGTGACGTAGCAGGCTCAAAAATAGGGCGTTGTATGACTGCAATAGTTACTGTAATTAAGCGCCCGAGGATTTCCCAAATGCGAGAAGGTCCGCAATAGCCGGCAATCAAATTGTCAAGTAAGAGACATAAGGAATCCAAGAATGCATGTGTAAATCGATTATAACGCCAAGAAATCGGTTCATTGGCCTGCTGGGTGCTATTTGGTGACTAATTTGCGAAGCATACGGTGTGATCGCTTTGCGAGCAAGAAACGACAAGGGAATGTTTTTCAGGTGAACGCTCCAGGCATTACCATCGTATACGTACTTCGATACTGCCTTCGAAGCCAGGTTGCCAGGTTGTAACGGAACAGAGGCCAAATGCACAAAGCTTTTTCGTTCGGAAGTAGTTGTTTCCTTCCTTCTTTCTTTCTCCCCCCCCCCCCCCCCCCCAATGACCGACCTTCTTCGCTAACGATATGTCCAGCATCATGAATGGCTGAAATTTTCTTTTAAGAACAATTCTAGCGTCATGCAACTACGTCATTTCCTTCTTTACGGAAGCTCTAATTTAAGCAATAGCAGTGCATTATTTTTTTCACTGAAGCTGTTAGCCTCTAGTTGGTCGGGATTTTTCGTGGCGTGCTCACCCAAAAAACGGCAGCCGCAAAAGCGGATTGTGTTTGAGTTACCGCGTTACAGAATTAAGTTTCCTCGTATATTATAATCACAATGCGATGCTATCATGTCCGTAGGTTGAGCGCAAGTCGTACTTTAGAGAATTTTCTGACACATTTTAATCTGAGAAATTCAATCAATTCAATAACGCACTTGCGCCAGGAGGGGCCTACAAGTAATGAGGATGTATGATGCGCTGACCGTAACGCCGCCTAGCGGCAGTGGCCACTCTGGCAGACCTCAAACGGCAGCTGGAAAAAGGGGCTTTGTGTTCCAGTTTCCGCGTAAGAGATTTGTGTTTTGTCGTATATTCGAATAACAGTCCGAAGCTATAATGTATGCAGATTGCGTGTAAGTCGTACTTTACGCATTTTGTAACGCAGTTTACTTTTAAACATTCATTTAGTTCAGTAAGGCACTTGCGCTTGGCGGACGGCTTCGAAGCACGAAGATGTATGCTGCACTTCCGCACACGTGCGTGCGCGCGTGATGTATACTACGTCGCTTGTGGTGGTGGTACGTGCTTGTGTAGCGGTCGTCTAACGCTTGCACCATGCGGCTTCGGTGGAATGGAGGCGGATATTTTTTTCTTTATTGGAACGCAAACTTTTCAGATTTAGCGCGACTACAGTTTTTGCGTTTATAGTACTTTTTCTTTAATATTTTCGCTGCCACTAAATTCTCACTTCTACTGCCATATAGAGCACGCCGTTCTAATAATACTCTCTCAGTCGAGGCAGTACAACCGAATAAATGACGAGTTGTGAATTTCCTTACGATTCTCCGAGTTAAAATCTTTCTTTCTAAGCGACAGTATATTAGAAACTTATCACGCTAACGCGACGTGGCGTCAAAACGCTACACATAAAGCTCTTTTCAAAGAGGCAAGAATGCGTCTCCTTCGCACATATACTTCCACAGCCTTCAAACAAATGACAATGGGCTGGCTATGCCGACGCTATGAAATGTAATTATTCAAAAATTAAAAAAGAAATACCCGCATCATGCGTTGTAGCAGTCTATAGAGAAATGGCTCGGCGTTCGTTTTAACGTTTATAGCGTGCTGTTGCTATCGCCGCATCGCTGAAAGCTTTGCTATGCAAGGAATGCTAATTCAAACGCTTGCTCCTGTGCATGCATTTACTAACCGAACAGCTGTAATGTGACGCTCTTGAGGGTGATTCTCCATACCACTCGCGAGAATTGAGAAGGCGACGCTAAAGGCATTTCGGGCAGTACCTTTACACAATCCCGTTAACCGTTCATGTGACACCAACGCGGCATTCGCAGAGCGATTTGACAAAATTTTGAAACACCGTTGCGACCCTTGGAACTTTCTTCCCTCGACTTTCGTTCTTCGCACACTTCGTCTGTCGACGTCACACATCTGACTTCAGCTTCGCTTCGTCGTCTCAACTTCACCGATTCAACTTCACCCTGCTGACTTCGCCGCGACGAAGTTCAGCGAGCGTGCACAGCGTGCCAAAGCTGCAGGCAACATGCCCACGTAGTCGCTCTTCGGGGCGTTGCGGTCGCGAACGCCGACGAGTGTTTGAGGTCAGCCACGCCCAGTGAACTCTCCTAAGTTGTTTTCCTCGGAAGGCCTAAGCACTCCGTCTGCTTGCTGCTAATGCATAAAAGCCAGAAAAAAAAAACAGTTTACTTGCTGGTTCTCTCGCGTAAGCGTGTTGAGCAAACGCGTTCGTCAACTACCCGGGCACCGTCAAATACACCACGTGTTAAGCGAGGAGCTTATCACCCGTGTGTTCTTTTGAACAACTTCTGAAGGCTTAGCACGTCGGCGCGACAAAAAATTAAAAAAAAAAGACGTTCGTAGTTTGGTCCCAAGGAGAATCATCGAAAGCGATAGCCAGGTTTAACGTCGTGCTCGTACTTCTCACGGTGTTGTTCTAAGACCGAAGGAAAACCATCGGCTATTGTCAGTGTCAAACGAAAGGAATAGATATACTGCGCTTGACGCGTATATTGTCCGTTCCGCTCAGACCAGTAATCGACCCGGTATGATATGCACACCGCAGGAACGCTAGTGTTTGTGTGCCGCGCTGGCTAAGTCAGGTAAGGCGTTGCGCTGCTGAGCACGAGTTCGCGCATCGAATCCCGGCCGCCGCGGCCGCATTTCGATGGAGGCGAAATGAAAAAACGCCCATGTGCTTGCGTTGTAGTGCACGCTAAAGAACCCCAGGTGGTCAAAATTAATCCGGAGCCCTCCGCTACGGCGTGCCTCATAATCAGAACTGGTTTTGGCATGTAAAACCCCCAGAAAGAAGAAGCGTAACGCTCATCATTCCAGCAGCGTATAAGGCTGGTAAGGCCAAATTACATGTACGCTTGCCGGCACGCGAAAGCTCGCGCACGCGCGCCAGCACATGCGCAGACGGTGAGGGACAGATCGTACGCGTCGAAGAGCAGCGCAAGCACAGATATCTTCTCCAGGCAAATGTGGCTGCTCCGGCTGCCTCACAAAAATAAGGAACGATATTTACCGAGGCGAAAATAGTGAGCTAATTAGGACACGCGCTGGCACGCGTCTTGTATATAGTTTCAAACCGCCATTCCTCACGAGGCACAACAAACGCTGGGCGCTATAGGGCGCGAGCTCTCGCGCGCCGGCAAGCGTACGTGTAGTTTGGCCTTTAGGCAGAACGCTGCCCTGGCGCCGCCTCACAGCCGATTGAGCAGAGCGTGCGGATGCATTCGGCCACATGTGCTCCGTCGCTTTTGCAGTCAAGCTCACTGCGCGTCTTTCGCGTCTCTGAATCGAGACCTAACCCACCACGCGCTGGCCGCACATGCGCCGTCGATGACCGGACATCACGACGGCGCCAACGGAGCGTTTTCCCCCCTAGTGTCTGCACAAAAGCTGAAAATTAAAAACCTAGAGAAAAAAAAAGGAAAAGCTACGCTGTCAGAGCATGTCTCAAGAAGCTCCGTCAGTGAAAGACGTACGTATGAGAGGCAGACAATAAGAGGCGGCTGAATGGCTGCTTCTTACTGAGTGTCCGCAGAGCTATAGAATGAATAAGCGTACGATTCCTACGACTCGAGCGCGCTAAGAAAAAAAAAAGGAGATACACATCGACTTTCGCATTTGAAATGCAGGAATAAGAAACGAAGAACAGAATCAGAGGCATGAAGACGCACTGCACGGCTTGTAGAAGCTAGGCAATGCTCTAAACCAGACATTCGGATAGCCAGACAAGCTCTCGGACGACAACAAGAGACGTCCTGAACTTTTCGCTAAGGAAAATTAAGTCCCGTCTACTCGCAGTTACGCGCAGCGCCGCCTACGATCTCTGTATATAAGTCTTATCTGGAGCCCGGCTGTGCGACTGATCTATACAGCACTTGTGGCAACGTCCTCGAATAAGCCATGAATGACGCAGTGATATTCTTAGCGGAAAAACGCCAACAGTTCGAAGTGCCGCTAGTGAATTCATTAATATGTATGCGTACATCTGTTATTTCTTGATGTTTGAATCATTCGCCGTTTCGCTGTATATGTATAGAAGATACGATTGCTTTAATTCTTTCTTTATTCCAGTTGTGTCAAAGTGTTCTTTCGCCTCGCATAATGTATTTTCCTCTCTCTTTTCATCTCTCTTTCATACTCACTCACCGACTCAACCTCTCGTATCGTTTTATCGGTGAGCCGAGAAGGAAATAATAGACAGCTTCGTGCTTCCTGTCTTACTTTACACGGCGGCACATCCACAATGGAGCAAACGTTAGTGCGCCCGTTTGATAAATGTTAAAAAGACATCCTGCCATTCTCACGGATAATAAGGGACGGTGGACAATGTTTTCCTCTGGAAATTGTGAACGCCAGTGTTCGTTACGAAAGGAAAAGTAAGCTCAGCCGGCAGGCATATATCATGTCGGAGAGTAATATTGTTGTAAATATTAATTCGGTGTATACCTGAAGAATACGGGTATATAGAGCTCCGTGCACATTGACTTTTGACCACGTATTGAGAGCCAACACATATTGTCTTGGTCGTCGTCCTCATCAATATTTTTTAGAGAAACAAAGAGAGAGAAGGGATAGGCGAGGAGGTTAACCAGGCGCAACTCACCAATCTGCTACCCGGCAAGGGAATTGAGGAAAAGGGGGTTAGGAAGAAGGGAGGTGGAAAGGAAACGCCTTATCAGTATTTATGAAAAACTGGTAACGGGGTATATAAATTTACGGACATTGATTATACGCACTCACACAGAAAACCATCTGAATGTAATCATATTAAATAAATAATGAAAAGGTACTCCGGTGAAGCACTGTAATGAATACCAAAGTAACAGTGCACCTATGTAATATGAATTCTCTAGATTTTAAGCGTGCTGGCCCATCGTTTATTTTATTTTCTTAGCTTTTTTTTGTGTGTGTGTGTGTGTGTGTGTGTGTGTGTGTGTGTGTGTGTGTGTGTGTGTGTGTGTGTGTGTGTGTGTGTGTGTGTGTGTGTGTGTGTGTGTGTGTGTGTGTGTGTGTGTGTGTGTGTGTGTGTGTGTGTGTGTGTGTGTGTGTGTGTGTGTGTGTGTGTGTGTGTGTGTGTGTGTGTGTGTGTGTGTGTGTGTGTGTGTGTTTTTCGAGCGTGAAAGAAGCCTGCGAATACACGCAAAATTGCCAAGCGATTGGCCACTCGAGGCACTTTGCGTGCATTCGCGGGCTTCTGTCACGCTCGGAAAAACACAGTTATGTAGCACGTATTGAGCAACAGAAAGCTGTGTCGGAAGGTTTTCATGTCGCTCTACAACTTTCTCATTGACACTTTTATAATTAGGACCGTACTTCTCGAGTTAGGTAATTAATTACAATTATCTAATTAAAACTCCGTAACGAAAAAAATTACTGGCGTTTTGGTTCACTGCAATGGAAACAATATGCGGTAGGTTTTCGTCGAGTAACGTAATTTTCCCTTTTTTGAAATCTTGGTGCATTTATTATTATTATTATTTCGCAGTTATACAGGTCACACAAGCAGCAGTTCCACATTTCTTTCAAAAGAGGTGAGAGAATTCGCAGCGCAAGGTTGCCGGGGTTTAAGATTATTCCAGTTTACAATTGTTCTAATTAGAAAGGAGTATTTAAACACTTCAACTCCGGGCGAGTAAGGCATACACAAATTAGGACGATTTGTACGCCTAGAAACTCTGCCAAAGAGCCGTATAGGTACAGGCTGGGATCCAAACTTACATTTCTTGCATGCGATTGGTAGAAACATTTTAATCCAGCAATTTTTTTTTTTTACGCTTAGCACGACTCGAGAGATGTTCTCTGGTAAGTAGCGTTGCGACGCATAGTTTTCTGCCATATTTCGAATAGAGAAACCTTACAGCTAGACGCTAAAGCTCCTAATGTTTTGCGCAACTTAGATATACCACGCAAAACACTGAAAGGTTCGCTGCACCGTATATACAGAATCGACTCGCAGTTTAGGTGGAACTGTGCCATCTTTTTTAAAAACAAGGTTAATAGCATTTTCTCCCATTTTGTGACCACGTTGCGCCGCTTCGCATCCACGTTGCTTCCGTCTTGTATTTCGTTCAATTTTCGAACCCCACACAATTTGCTCTGTCTTTCCGGAGCATTCATCCTGGAGTTTCCTTCATTCGATACCCCTGCCTCTTGCTGCGTTACGCTTCTCGCATTTCGTACGCACAGTTCTGCGGCACGTCGGTGTTTCCTGTGCTCGTGCAGCCAGGAGGCAGCGCGATGTGTCAGAGCATGTCACGAAGCCCCGTTAAACGACTACGACAGAATAATTAAATGGCATGGGGTGAGATGTAAAAGCAAATGCAACCGCTTAATAAATCATAGCCGCCCCCTTCTGATACTTTTCATTAGCGAGATCATATTCACAAGTGCCGAGTGATGCTGCCTGCTCTTTTGCTCTTGTGCAAATCTTTTGTTTGGACCATATGTGCAGAACATTCATCAATAATTAGTTTACGCACGCTTGCTTTCGTGCAAAACACACGGCGATTCAAGAGGCACCATGTGCGTAACATCAGAATACGACGGGTAAGTGATAGGTAGCGGGAATCGAGCCATCAACAATGTGATTCCGGGGGCGTACGAAGAAAAACTGCGTATAGGCGGTGGACAATGGCACTTCAACATGAAAGTGACAAGCGCGGCACTGGGAAGAGGGAAGACAAAAGTGAGATCTGTTTGACAGTCCAGTGTGGCAGCAACGTCCGGCCGTAATGCACTTACAAGAGAGAGAGAGAGAGAGAGATAGAAACACAACACTTTTTTTTTTACCCACAATTCATAAAGGGTGTGACGTCAAATTTCGTGAATTTTATTGCGACTGTGTGATCTACACAGCGTTTGCGCGCGTTTTTGGATGCAACGCGATACATTTCATCCTCGCTTAGCCATATCGTTGCCTCTTCTTTTGCTTATATGCCATCAAATGAACTGCGTTCCGAAATGTCTTACGTAATACGCTCCTTTGTTTACGTTATATCACCCAGTAGTGAGAATATGATGATGATGATGATGATGATGATGATGATGATGATGATGATGATGATGATGATGATGTATATGATGCTGATGAAGAAAGAGAAGGCTGTTCACATTCGGGCTTTTGCTGCGCCACTTCGTCAGACAAGACTAATGGCCGTCCTCTTTCGTGCAAGCTCTATTGCATCCTGCAGCTTCGATTCCACACAGCGGGTGACGGCTAGGCTAAGTTTAGGCGCTGCTTTCGTATGTTCGTGGCTTCGCAACAAGAATCGCCGAGTGAAACGAATGGGCGGGTGGTGGCTAAATTATTTCGGTTTAATTAGCTACCATGCCTGTAGTGACTAGGGAAAAAGAAAGGACAGCTGACTATCAGAGGCAACGATCAATTTTAAACACAAGATATCTGGTTGTCCTTTAAAGAAACTGCACGAATAACCGCACAACTCTAGAACCTGGTTGTAAACGAGATTTTCGAAAAAGAATGGCTGCTGTATGACTATAGCTTTCCAAAACCGGCTATAAATAAACGGTTATGAAGAAAGGTCAGAAGCTGCTTTAAAAATGTCGCAGTTTCACCCGAAAAGCGAAGCATCAATTGCGATAGCAAATTACTAGAGAGCTATACCGAGTAAGGATAGTAGTTTTACCAGCTGTATAAACTTGGACATGCAGCAGCACCAGCAACGCACAGAACTGTTGTCGACGCCGTCGGCGTTTTGCCCGCGTTCGCACCGAACGCGGGCGGCGTTGGTGACTGTTGCCGGTGCCTCTGGGGGCGGCTCGGAGGTTTTCGACGAGATCAGAACGGGACACTCGTCGAGCAGCGCCGGAAGTCTTTACCACCTTCTCGCCTCACAACGTTTTTATATAAATATGCATTTGGTGCCGCAGCTAAACGTCGCCTCCCCTCCCTCTCTCCCATCCCCCCACGGCCTTTCGCGCGACGGAAGAAGTCGCATTTGCTCTCCGCCGTGCGTTCGCTCCCCGTGAAAGCACGCGTCCCCCGCGCGCTTTCACTCGCACATTCAGCATACGCGCGCGGCGACGTTTTCATCACCGTTGGACTCTATACGGAACGTCACGGCAACGGCTACGGCGACGCCGACGGCAAAAATCCGCTTGGAGTGTCCATATAATTGATATCGCAATAAATATAATTGCTATCGCAAAAAGGAAAAGGAAAAACTGCTGAAGCACATGTGTGCGTAGACACGTGTAAAACGGCCAGTTGCGAGGAAAACATCACAGGTTGTAGAATAAAAGATAAAACTGAGGCATGACGAGACTGCCAGAAACACAAAGTGACAGACGACAAGCAAAAGTAATAGGTTGCATTGCAGGTTTCCGCCGCGACACCGAGAACAAAGCTAACATTACCCATTTCGCTTTAGCATTGGTTCGAAAAGTTTTGTCGTTTTCTCGCTTCTGATAATTTGCATACCTGCCAGCTCACCCAATGTTTTCGTAATGCTTACAAATTCTGTACCGCTCTACAAATTTTGAGTCCCACTTTACAGAAAACAAAATTAGTTGGCGAAAAATACCTGCTCGCCGGTCTTCGAACTTTCCTTTGGAAGTCTGGATGGTGAAATGACGCAAGAGAGGCACCTGCTTGGAGCAAGTTTATTCAGACAAGTTGCGGAGGCAGGTGAAATTGGCAACAGCAAAGTCGCTGGGAAAGTCAGTGCGATCTAAATGCAATCTGTTTCTTGACAGTCTCTGTTGTTCTAAGCTAGCTGCTGCTTGTATGTCCAGGGCAAGCTGAAAGAAATGCGTGCTAAAGACCACAACCGCGAAAATTGCGGAGAGATATACCGACCTGCACTTGTCAGGTATGTAATAACAGGGCCAGCAACCCTAATTCACCTCTACCAACTGCATTTTCAAATGCATCATCACTATACCCTTGTAATTTGGACTAGTAGCGGCCACTACAAGCGTAGGCGTCTGCCCTGAGCAGCTAGTCAACATTGGTTGATAACGTTGAATAATAATGATATTTTTATTGGCATTTCCCTTTGAAACGAGGCGGCGACAAAAAGACCTTTAGCCTGCTTGAGCTTATCATAAGCTTTCCCTGCATTCATTGCAGTATACAGTATTTTGTCTATCTCTCATACGCGGAATACGAAGACCTCTCATGCATTTGGGGCAAAAAGTGCCCCTCCCCTCTCCCTCTCTCTCTATTATTATTTTTTCTCCAGCGACTCTTCGCGCTTGCCTTCCAAAATAATTAATTGACTGCTCGTCGGACTTTCTGCGTCACTATTCAGGGCGGCCAATTTAACACGCGCAAGATATAGCGCAACTGGGCCAACAAAATGCGTTTGCTATAACGTATGCTTTAATGTAGACGAAAAATTATCGCATTGCCTGGCTTAATTTTCAACCTGCCATGCTACTGGTGGCCAAAAATTTGCTGGAACACCATGCTTAATGAACTGCGCCCGTAGTACTTTAGTACCGCCTTCAGTATACGAGTATAAATCACTTGGCAAAGTTGTCACGCGTGGTCCTATCAAAAATCCTCGATCATCTCTGTTAAATTCGGGCGCGCTCCTGACAATTCCCCGAAACGTTTTAAAGGAAGTTTAGGATGATGCGAGTGCTGCGCTTGTCTGCAGTGAACATCAAAATATCGTCAATTGAGATACGAATAAAGGTATTCCCGTAAAGGGTGACCCCGAATGCGTGGATAACGGCCCAAGCAAAGAATGCAGCGCATGGGGGATAAACAGCCTCGAATGATTGACAATATTCGCATCATTAAGCCATTTATTTACTAAGCTATGCTAGTCAGACAAGAATAAACAGACAGAAAGAAATTATTACACTATTAGAAAGTTCATAATATTTCGTTACACAACAAACTCACTCGTGAGTAACCCTGTCAAACGCTTGTTCCTGATCAAGTGATGTCCAATGTCCTGAGATAGCAGTGTAGTCAGTGTAAGGCAGTAGGTCGATCTCAAGGGTTACGGCCGAAAAAAACACGCACAAAGGCCTACATGGCTTGAATGTAGCTTGAATGTAGCTTGAAAGGCTTTATAACTGCGTCACATGTGGAAGAGCGGCAGAGTGGCTGAAATTCGGCTGGGACGCGATAGTAGTAATGCTATGAGGCTCGTGTGGTTAAGCTGCGCAACGTATCTAAAGACTGCGAAGACCCGATCTGTTTCTCTACCCATTAGTGCTCTCTTCAACGTGAAGACCACCTTGCAGGACAGCGAGGTTGTTGCGAATAATGCGGCTGGTCCGGAAGACGACAAACCGAAAGTTCATTTCAAGAAGAATAACTACTTTACGCTTGACACAGACTCACTTGCGACAGCTAGATGAAGTTTCCATTTTCTTTCTTTGTCGCGAAGCCTTCATTTTGTCAGAAAATAATCGCTTTGTATATTTTTTACTCATGTTGTAAACCTTTGTTCGTGCTTCCTGCCTGAGGTTTCCTTACAATGATATTAAACCGGCAATGTCCGACGTATATATCACATACGGTACACCGTTTGGACCCCTCAAAATTCTTATTTAAGCACATAAAACTTAACGCATCACCTACCGTAGCATTTTCGATACACTAGAGAGGGTTTTCAGTTATGGATAGTTCGGAAGACCAATTACTAAACATTTATTTATTGTGCTAAATAACTTAATGCTGAAATAGCTAGCATTATTTTTTTTCTTGCAGATGCATTCTTCATCGCCAGAAATAAATGTTAACAATTTCTAATTTTTCATCATATATGGAACTGTGTTTGGCCATAACTGGGTGAAAAAAAATATAAAAATAAAGTATTAATAACAGACGCGATGCAAATGTCAGTGAAGCCGCTCCGCGCACAGTTGTTCCTTCACCCCTGGTGAATCATTGCTCTCATAAAAACAGGGGAGTCGTGCCGGAAATTAGCTGCAGTGGAAAACGGGGCCCCTCTTCAACTGATCATCAAAGCCCGTTGAATCGCAGTCTTCATAAATGCCTGTTCCGTAGAGCATCTACAACCTTTCTTTTTTTTAAACATCGTATTCAAACATACTGTTCCTTCATTATTCCGCTGACATAAAGTCACTTTTCTTTTTTTGAACATTCGGAACAGCTCTCACGTCAGCCTTTCAATTTCTGAGATACGTCAGCCTGCTTCGTATTGTTCGGATCTCGATGTGAAACCGAGGAACGCACCAGACGGTTCGTGACATTTGCTGCGTGCGCGTTAGTGGAGCTCGTATATACTAAGACAGCACATTCGAGCGTTGTCTCGACTTGAGAGGAAAAGAAGAGACTAAAGAGAGGAAAAGAAGAGACTAAAAAGAAACAAAGACGTGCAGAAAGAAAGCAGGTGCTATAGTCAACAGAAACGTTGTTATACACACGTCAGTGGACTTCGCTTTCCTCCTCTTTAGGGTTACAGCAACTGTTGAATAAAGCTGCAGTTCTTATTCCTTGACGTCACCTGGGAAACGTTTCATTCGGTGCTTCCGAAATACCGAGAAAGATAGTTGAAGGTCGGCTATTTTTTCATATTTAGCACGCTCATGTGCGCATGCATGGCAGCGTACCGTACGTAGATGCATCTCTACCAAAATAGGCTTTCGTTCATGCGCATGCGCATGAACGAAAGCCTGGGGTGCCTATGGTTGTGCCGTGGCGTGCTAACGCGATGAAGCATGTCGCACTAATAAGGCGGCAGCGCTCTTCATCATGTACCTGGCTCCATTATGAGCGCACAAAATGTGTTCTCAGTGTAATATACTTGACAAATGTGCTATATTGCATATATAGGGTTTTTATCAGCCCCGTTTCGTCCCAGTGTTTAATGTTTCTGCTCGATCGCAAGAATGTTTTCTTTTCTTTCTTTCTTTCTTTCTTTCTTTCTTTCTCTCTTTCTTTCTTTCTTTCTTTCTTTAATTTTCTCTTTGTCGTGATTGGAAAATGGGACTCGATCTTTTTAAGCGGCACAATGAACTAACTGCTCGTGTGGTTCATCGATCATAGCCACTGATATTCAAGCAACGCTTTGTAACAGCAGTTTCTTAGGCAACTCCCTCGCTCGCGCTTACTCGAGCAAGTGGTCTAGAACCCCATGATGGAATTGGCATAGCGCTTCACAACATCGTCCCCCGAATCCCATGTCTGGGATTCGGGGGACGCTGTTGCTAATAATTACTAATAAAATAATTTCTCTCTCTCTCTCTCTCTCTCTCTCTCTCTCGCTAGTTAGTACAGCTATAGTATCCGCACACACATGCTCACGCACTTACGCAAGCGCAAATATCGTTGTCATTTTTCTTTTATTGAAATGAAACAAAAGACAGAGATGTAGTCCACTATTGCAATGGTGTCGGCTACTCCTCTTCGTAAAGGAGAAGCAGCAATATATATATATATTGGAGCCCAATCATTCTTAGTCAAATCATAAGAAGCCAACGAACAGTGACATACAGGACAGCAAAGGGGAAAGTAATTTTGTAGTTCATAATTTCGCCTGTGCTGTCCTTCTTGTCATTGTTTGTTAGATTCTTATGACTGGACTGTGTGCGTGCACGTGCGTGCGTGCGTGCGTGTGTGTGTCGACAGAAACGCCATGACGTCAGTAAATGCTCTTCAGTGCAGCCCCGCGTCGCACTAGATGTCACGAATACCGTGATGCATTTCACCGTATAGCCGAGTTACTCTCAAGTTATTCGCACGTCTCCGCTTTGCCATTTCCTTGTCGATCTTGCTGGCCTTTACAGGACGTTTGCTGCGATGTTTACATGTAGGCGAAATTTGCTTACACATTTACTGAGACGAATTTTAATGAAACTTTTATTCAGACAACTCTGCTCGCTCGCTCTCAAAAGACTCAAACGTGCTTCAACTCCGTAAACGCCGTAAGCATATTTTACAGGGGAAAAGAAGGCCTGCGGTTTGGAGGGGTCGGTCGCGAGGTCATTAGTTGGCGGCAAGAAGGAATTCTCGGTCAGGTCCGCGACACGCTCAGCTCCGACAATTGAGCTTTGATTTTCGATGCATTTCAACGGAGCTGCCAAGCGTCCTTTCATGCATGCGAAGCACTGCGTCCTATAGTAATATCGGCACGTCGACCTCGCGCTGTATATCGTAACCGATCGATCGACTAGAGCACGGCACTTCTTGTTCGTCGTCCCCTGACTTATGCTTTCGCTGCAAAAGCTCGCATTTCACTCGAGTAGCCTTTTTGCAGTCACTCGCCACGATGCCCTGCGGGCAAGCCACCCCTGGAAGCCACTGCCGCGGTATTTGTCTCCGACGAAAGCTATGCGGTCGCGACCTATCCGCGACCTGTCCGCGACCTTTCGCGCGGACTCGGGCCCCGAGTCTGCTCTTTCACGCAGTCGCTTAAAAATCTCGACCAAACGCAGCTCGACGCGAAGCACCTGCGAGGGCCAAAAACCAAAGCCCGCATTCACGAAAGGCTATTGTACCTAAGAACAAATTCCAGATAATCCTGATTCTGCACATACAGTCGAACCAGGATATATCGAACGTGAAGGGGATCACAAAAAAGTTCGTTATATAGGTAATTCGATATATAAAATACAGATCTTATACAAAAATTTTCAAGGGGATTTTACGGCTGTTTGTTGTACACAATAATTCGTTATACGTGTGTTCGATATATCCGGCTTCGACCGTATTACTATAACGAAGGTGGATAGCCAATGGCAAAAAAAAAAAAAACTTATGAACTAAAAGCTTTGTGAATACTGCTCCGGAGCCCTTTTTGAAGACAAGGTTTCCTTTATACTTGAGATATGGGTATCTGGCCACGTTCGTCTCGTCAAATTAGACGATTTGGGGCCTTCTGGTGCACACAATGCAACAAAAAAGGCGTCAAAATGAAGCTTGAAACGAAAAAGCCGCGCCAAGTTACTCAGACCTAGCTATACGTGCGGAGCCGTAATATAATGCCGTAATTAGTGATCAAATGGCCGAAATTAACACCAGATACGCTCGTTCAAACTGTGCGCGCCTACAGCCGGTGTCGCAAGTGTGGCTTTACTCAACGAACAATATGGGACTATCCCAGACATAGTGCAGTATAAAAACGTGGGCTGATCTCCAGGGTAGTGCAGTTTAAACAATAACCCACATGGTACTCTAATGCGCCCAAGAAGACCTTGTCTTTTGCCGACGTCAACCGCTGTTGACTCGCCTCTCTAATTATGATGCCTTCTGATGAGTTCCATGCTGGGCAGGCATGTTTTATGGACAAGAATAAAACCAACGTTCTCATCAATACAAAATACAAATACAACACAACATCACGAATAATAAAGAAATGAGCAGAAACCATCAGAGGATAATTGTCATGTCAAACGATATCTTCCCGCTAAAGCTGCTGAGATATGCTGCCAGTAACACTTATTTGTTAGCTCTGTTATTTAACGCTAAGAAACGCGTGGGTGCTGCGTGTTGCGCTGTCTCCACGAGGCTCTCTCTCGACATTTCCTTCAATTTCTGCAGATTCAATTATACTTCTTTTTAACAACACGAAAGCAACAATGGACTTTCAGCGCGAACTTCTGCAGGTTTTGATTGCCACATGTTACTTCCGTATAGAAGTGTCCTAAACAAACGTCTAACCTTACGGAGCGTTTCTGCTTTTCTTGTAAGAAAGTACTACAGAACGCCATTGTGAATTAAGCTCTTCCCGCGCGAACGAACTCTTCGCGCGATAGGAGCAGCGCGTAAATTTCGCAATGCAGCCCAGATGTTTTTCGTTTAGTTTCTTTTTTCTCAGCTTGATTCTTCTGTCAGTATTCGTTTTCCTGCCCTCCTGCTTCTCTCTATATGCTCAAGTCAATACTATGCGCTCATACGAGTTGTCTAATGCGCAGAATAAAAGAGAACGTAACGACTAAGGACACAACCGACACTATGTCCATAGGTGATGCATAACAGAGCCGTCACACAGTCGACCTTCGATAATCATTTAACCGGCTGAGATATATGATGTCATGTTTTGACAAGTGAATGCAGACGGAGTGGCGTCAGCGAGAAAGCTGCACGAAGCACAATCCACTTCGACTAAAATGCAAGAAGCAAGTCTGATTTAACAACGTGGCAGCTTATGAGCGGTTAAGATTGCGGATAATTCTCAAAGATCGAACGAACAAAACCGAAAGTATACAGGGACTTTGGAGTACGCGCACTTGGGACAGTCCTCTTATCGCACCCGTAACCCGTTAAATGTCACCCCACGGATCTGCTGTACAGCTAACACAATCGTATGCATCTCAGGGCAACAAACTGTCGTAGCAATTGCTACAGCTTTACGCTATACAGCCTGCCAGTGTCCCATACGTGGAACTCGAATTTTCGTTCGTTGTAGAGGTTACAAGCACTGCGCATGTGCTTAAGACTTCCAAGATGTGCTTCAACATCGGAAACAATCGTGCTCGCCGAAGATAATTCGATCCCATTATACATGACTTTAGGTCGTCTGAGGGCGCGCATTTGTTATATTTCCCGTTTCCCCGATCACCACTTGGCCCTCTTGCCCTCACGACTACCCTGAGCTACAGTTTCTGAGGTTATCGTCACCCACCAAGGTTGTCTTCCCTCAGGATATAAACCAGCAACAAGGCCTTAATTTTCACTGTGGTGTCTCCAGCAGCGTCAGGCACGCCCTAAAAGTCCGATTACCCAAGAATGGCTTTGAAACAAACGGCGATGCTAAATACATCCTGCTAGAGCAACCTCGCATGTGGGACATATTTTGCGACTTTGAGGAGTAGCAAATATGCAGTTTGCCCTACATCACATAACTCATGAGCAGTGGGTATACCTGAGATAACAGAGGACCACCATCAAGCTCACGAAAAAGGACAGGGCATCATATGTCAGCGGCTGTCAAGACACACTGGCATGGCTGATATGATGACTTGGTCGACGAGGCTGCCCGGTATATACGCTCATGAGAGAACCCGAACAATTCCGATTACCCAACGAGAACCGATGCTGCAAGAAAATTTTATTTTTCTGGCTGAAACACCTGGCATGCTGATATGACTTGGTCGACGAGGCTGCCCGGTATATACGCTCATGAGAGAACCCGAACAATTCCGATTACCCAACGAGAACCGATGCTGCAAGAAAATTTTATTTTTCTGGCTGAAACGATGACTCATACTTAGTAGTCTTCTCATAAGCTCTCGAACGGTCATCTGCATACACTGGATCCTTCCATGAAGCTGCAAGCACCATCAAAAGCTTTCCACTCTGATGCGACATCCTTGTGCCACGTACCTCTGACTCGGGGTGGCGTGTAGATACCACAAATGCTTACTCGTTCCTAACTGTAATAGGTGACACGCCTATGGGCGACTCTTGCGGAAGTAAAGAGACTATACTGAACACCTTTCGGGCATTTGTCCTCATAGTACGGACCTCTTCGGACAGCATTAAACCGACTGAACTCAAGACCGTTTTCGTAAGCAAAGATCATTTTGCCATTACTTTGGGCGTTGCTGGCACAGAAAACAACGCGGTGCAGTATCTCAAGTCGACAGATCACTGCGGCCGTTTATATAGAGTTGGTGCTCACCTTCATGTGTGAGCATGAATACTGCTCTCTCTGTTCCCCTTATTCCTCTCGTTTGGTGTATTTATCCCCTTGCCCCAGTGCAGGGGAGCCATTCGCACGTGCGTCTGGTTTACATCCCTGCTTTTCCCCTTTCCTCACTGCCTCTCCCTCGCAGCATGCTATACAATTCTTGCTCTCATAACAGTTACTCTGAAGTTACTACATACGTCTAAGAGAAGTAAGGACATTCGCCAAGTAGCAGGAACTAAGGCGAAGCGTTAGGCACCTGACCTGAGAGGGGAGTATCCAATGAACTCGGAAACGGCACCGCAAGGCGACCCACCTAAGCAAATATACTAGATTACAATACGAACCCATCGCCGTACAAGGTTCGCGTTAAGACAGCGAACTGTTCGAGCTACTGAGCTCATGTGAGTCACAGAAATCATACAGATCTAAGTGTTGAAACACACGCGTTTATGTTTGGTTTTCCTTCACTGGGTGGCACATTGCCACTGCGGGAGATAGGCCAAGATTCTGATGGCATTATGAAAGAAGGTTCGTGTAATTTTTGTTTCATCTTGTCCCTTAATTCCTCCGAAACCGATCTCCACGTATCAGCTCTGTAAAACACACCTTATACATGATATAAAAGTAGACCCTTAGCGCTCACCGCTCGCAATATTCGCGTGGGCACTGCATCGCACGGTCTCTGTCTCGTCTAACGTTTTTTTTTTTTCCTGACTGTTATATTTGTGTATACCTCAACTATATATAGTCGCCATGGCACGCCACACTATGCAAAATGACGCTCGCTTCCCTCATGAGCGCTTCCTAGGTGAGCTTGGATTTGAATGAAATTGCGAGCTGCGTACAGTAAGGAAAAGCAGGATAACGATCAGCCCTTGTTGTACGTACTTCTCATTACCTAAAAGGTAGCCAATCCCCCTCGTGTAAATGAGCCATGATTTGAGGCCACAACAAGAACAACCAGTCGGCCTCCTATGTCACCTAGACGGTAAAATAGTTCAGCTTCCCCAACATACGTCACCGTCAATGTAAGTTGGCCAGAACACCGTCACTTTCACACCTACACGTTACCGCAGAAATAACAGCGCTCCTTGCGCCATCCGTTGAGGATGCATGCCTACAAGCTCTCCCGAACTTTTTGTAATGTTTACGAGTTTTGAGCTCGTTCTACTACTTAACCAATGTTGCACCAAATTTTACGAAAAATGACTTCTGTTCGCGAAAATGTGTTAAAGGCATTGAAAGACTCGCACGGTGCAAGCTTGGAAAGAAATTCCTAGGAAAAAGAAATAGGCAATGAAGCCTGTGCCGCACTCTGGTGGCAGCGCAAGACGCCATATGCCAGAGGGCTACTTGTTTCGAACAAGTTTATTGAGACCGCCAAGTCCCTGGAGCAGGCAAAGATCATCAACATCACTCAATGTCTCTATAAGAAAGTAACCGTGATTTTAAAAATTCCAATGCTCTGCTTGTCAATACTGTATGTTCTAAGTTTACTGTTACTTGTTTACTTCGCCTAAAGACATTTCATGCATAGTTATTAAAATGCTTATGGATTCTAGAAAAGGTGGATGCTCAGCTTAAAAAAAGAAAAGAAATTGTCTGCTTGAAGAACAGTCGTTATAGATTCTTCTTGTCTAGCGCAACATTAGCCAGCCAAATATATAGAGCAGAGAACTGTCACTACGTCGGCGACGTCAACAGGGGATGTTCTCTCCTGCTTTTAATATTTTCCTCCCCTTTCTCCCTTTCTTAGTGCAGGGCAGCCAACCGGGCTCAGTCCGGGATAACCTCCATGCCTTTCATTCATCCATCTTCTCTCTCTCTCTCTCTCTCTCTCTCTCTCTCTCATAAAATACCGAACAGCTGCCAGTAGCGCGCTTACCTTCTTTAATCTGAAAGCCTGTTCACGATTGTCTCAAGCAGTGTGACGGCGCGATCATAGCGCGAGCCACTGTTAATTGCCTTCAACGCCCGCGCTCTGTCGATGTTGTCGTGGCGTAATTGGCTTGTGCGGCAATTTGGGGAGTGAACGGCGGTCCCAGCTTCGACAGTGGTTATGGTGCCTTCGTTTCTTCAAACACCAAGAGTTCGTTTTCTGGCTACATGCATGACGGCCGCGGACGGAGCACGGCTGGACAGTTTTGGCGCGCTGTAACCTGCTCGCTGTAAAATACAAAATGCAACAGCGTACCCCCCCCTCCCCCACTCACTACTTCCGGCACTACGAACACAAAGAAAAGAAGCACCATGTTGTCATGATGACGATGATAACAATTAGGACGTTTATTTTGAACAGTTAACGAATGACGCTCTTGTGTTCGCGCGCTGCTGCGCACGTTCCATCAGCTTTCTTCTTACCTGCAATTTATCGAAAAGCCCGAAAAGTACAAATGAAATACAGAGAAATACAGGTAGACTGACAGTACCTATAGATGCCTTGCACTGACGTCATCGTAGCCGCCATGCTGGTGCACCGGCACGGTGATAAGCTGGGTCCGTGACATCACATGAAAGCTATCAATAAGATTGCTTGCACTGACCTTACTCGTAGCCGCCATGCTGGTGCACCGGCACGGTGATAAGCTGGGTCTGTGACGTCACGGGAAAGCTAACAATACCTTATTTCGGCAACACGAATTAGTTTTGTGACTAAAGAAATTCCTATTCGCCGTAAGTTTACAGAAATAAGAAGTGACTCACTTATTGGATTAATATGCGGTCCCTCCCAGCTCCGCTCATTTTTCTCCCGCAGCACCCCCCCCCCCTTTCATTTTTCCAGTTGCATTATTATGCAGCTGAACTCTGGTTTGCGTACCGGCGTTCACGCGGTAGCTCATATTGTATTTTCTTTAGGGCGGACTATACGCCAGTGACAGCGGGGGAACATGTGCTGTATGGGTGCTGGCCGTGAGCTAATAAAAGGCTAATAATATGGCTGACTGCTTCGACAGTATATATACTTGTGTCACACAAGCCCTTCCAATCACAGCATTTCCTACAAAAATTACTATAGTTACTATATAGATGGGGCTGCGATCGCTCCGCTTTAACGAAAGATTTGTGGGCGCAAAGAAAGTGACAGGAAACACAAGAGGAACAGGATGGGACGGCAGTAAATGGCGTTATCCTGTCCCCCTTGTGTGGGCGTGTCATATCCCGTCTCTCTTGTGTTTCCTGTTACTTACTTTGCTCCACAAATCTTTCGTTAAAGCTATATATGCACCAACTTGCCCAACAATAATTACACTCTGCAAAATCGTTCAGCTACCGTGGCAATGATAGGTACATGGAATCGTCTAATCTTCGTGCTGCGTTAGAGACACACGGACAGCCGGCCACTATCAAAACAAAATATACTAGGACAGTGGTCACAACGGACGTATACGCGCTAAAGGCAGCCATATAGCACAAATATAGTTCCCTTCCTTTGGTCTGCGGGCGTGCGAGATAGGGTGTGATTGTGACGTGTGCCGCCTCAGAATTTTCTGCGGCAATTCCCGTTTATATACTCGTCTTTCTCATTTCCTATCTATTTGAATCCCTTTTCTCTTTTACCCCTTGCAGGGTAGCAAACCAGACTTATTTTTTAGTTACCATTCCTGCCTTCTTTCTTTCTTTCTTTCTTTCTTTCTTTCTTTCTTTCTTTCTTTCTTTCTTTCTTCCTTCCTTTCTCTCTTTCTTTCTCTCTTTCTTTCTTTCTTTCTTTCTTCAGTAGTCACTGCTGAGCCCGACCACACGTGTTCGATCGCCGCGCCTGTCTCGCCCTGGTGGTGGTGGAGCGCAACAATACCCCTACATTGCAGTTGCCGTTTCACCTAAATTAGCTTAATGAATGCGAACAGTGGTACGTCGTACGTTTAGAGGCACGTGACTTTCAGAGTCCTAAGTGATATCTGTCCTAGACGTCAGTCAGTGGCGTGTGGTTATCATTCCGCTGTCTGCACCGTTGTGACCATCGTGTTATCATCGTCGAGCGGGAGTCGGTGTCATCTTCGCTGTCATCGCCTCGTCAGTGCCGTGTGTGTCTTTGTGTCTCTGTCTTTTTTAAGGGCCCTGCCTAAACCAATAAAACCGTGATTAACGAACTAACGGGCAAGATCGGCGGCCCTTTACCTTATGTCTGCTAAGCGCACTAAAAGGCAATTAATATACTTGGATTTAGCAGCACGGTAAAAAGAAACTCCAAGTGGTCTAAATGAATCTAGAGCCCACCAGTACCTCGTACATCATCATCGTTAGTTTGGGACGTTAAAGTAAATCAATGAATGAATCAATCGATCGTCATTGAGCTCTACCTCAACTGCATTTTCGAAAGCGATCACACCAAGGCAACATTGGGTTCTTACTCAATTCTCACTGACGTGCTTGACTTGATACCACTGTGCACTATATAAGGATCGCTAAAACCATCGGACGCAGAAAGCTGTAGTTTCGAAATTGTCTTGTCATACAGGTCAAGCGCAAAGTAACGGCCGTGTTACTATAGAACATTTTCAATTATTATAACATTACCAGATGTGTTCCAAGCCTGATTCTTCGTCGCAGTTTGGTATCTTAGTCAGGGTTACGATAACGTCTTTCGATAGAGCTCGTAATTACCTCTCGCGGTTGCCGATGCGTGTTTATGAGTGTGTACCATTGGCATTGACTCAGATGCGATTTAAAGTGCCGGGGTGACAGGGTGCTTAAGGAAGCAGTTCTCAAAACGCTGAGCATTTGAGGCCTACGCTTCAGTGTATAAAGACGACCCCACCTACATCTTCGTATGTATTGCTTCTTTTATTTACTTCCAATCTCATGAAACGTAGAGACTTGGGCATGTTGGTAGTTCATGGTTAAAATAAGAACAGCGCGAGAGACAGGGACAAACGAAGAAAGACACACACAGCGCTGTGTGTGTCTTCGTTTGTCCCTGCCTCTCGCGCTGTTCTTATTTCATCCAATCTCATATTGACTGTGAATACAAAAAATATTCACAGCGAATACCATGCGCTTTTGCAATAAATATGAATATCTTATTTCTTCCACAAAATGGTCAATATATTACATGTCATTAACAATCGACTTGCTTTGGTGTACGGTAACACTGATAACGACATTAGATTAGAATGACAACGAAAGGAAGAAAAACTGCGCACCAGGATGTTTGTATATGTTACGCACGAGTATGAAGTGTATGCATCGAAACACTCTTGGGAAAGGAAGAGGGGGGGGGGGGGGGGGGGGTCACGAAGTCTAAATTGTAGGGCTTAGGGCTTCCAAGAAAAGCAACTTTTTTTATAAGTTAGGCAACAGAGTGTCTGGTGTATAACACAAATCTTCGTTATATAGCTCTGGTGACCAAAGCTCTTAAAAGCGTCTACGAAACGAAAGCCTCCTCATCAAGTGGTAGTACAGTGTGAATTACTAAAGCTGGCAACAATAATGAACTGTCCCGTACTTTGCCCGCGTTGTATGTATAAAGTGCAGTCTATTCTCGATGGTGGCAATGTGCGGGCAGTAAAAGCAATATAGCAGAAATGCTTCTTCAGTTTTGTCGTTTAAATGCAGCTGACGCTGGACAGACATCTATGCATAAATAGTCCCACATGTCTTCATGACCTATCGCAGCTGTATCTGACGGCGAAATACTTGGTCAACCGTAACGAATAGTACATCCAGTGTGTTATAATCGCTGTCTGCTCCGATCTATAGAAATCGCATGCCACTGCGCTGTCCGCTACTCTTGCATACCCGCCTAATGTGGTGATGGTAACCTTCCACAGCGACGTCTGTGTTCACTGCAGAGCGAATGAAACCTCCACTTTGGCCTTTATACGAGTGGGGACTAATTCGTAGAAACAAATCCTAACAACAAAGAGTGCTGTTTTCGAAGTCTACATGCACGTGCCAGCGCCACGATCGATGACCTAAACGCACGCACTTTGTCCACGTTAGCTCAGTCAGAGGCAGTGTGATCTCAACGCATGCGTGTAATAATTATCGACGCTTTTTCTCGAATAGGTGCGAATGTTCACAGTCACGCCCCCGTCCGCGTTTTCAGAGAAGCGGCGACAATTACACGTATATATTACGCGCGCACCTCACAAGGGCTCGAGAGAAGAAGCGCCTACCTCAAGCCGGGCGTCGTGCGGTTTGGGCCTGGCCAGTGACGAGTAGAGGCCGAGCAGGTGGGCGGCCGCCGACGGAGACATGGACTGCGGATCGTCGAGCAGGGAGCCTGCTGCAGCCGCGGCGGCAGCCGCCGCAGCCATGGCCGCGTGTCCCGCGTAGCCCGGAGGCAGACCGGACTCGACCGACTTGAGGAACGGATTGAACGCAAACAGCGACGACGACGACGTCGACACGGGCGGAACTGGCGGCGCGGGCCCCAAGTGTTGCCGGCAGTTGGGGTCGGCCGCGCCTCCGGCATACGGCGAGCCGCAGCCGCACGGCATCAGGTATGACAGTCCAGCTGCTGAGTAGAACGACGCTGCTGCAACGGCTGCGGCGGCTGACGACGTCGTAGGGACGTACGGCGACGCGTACGAAGGCGGCAGGAACGCCTTGAACGCGGGGGGCGCCGCGGGGTCCGACGTCGGGGTTGTAGACGCCGAAGATGCCGGGGGCGACGACGAGGAGGCGGTCGCCAACAGCGAGGACGGAGAACTCAGCTTGCGGCCACCGGAGCCGATGACGACGTCATCGCACGATGACGGCCGGTTGTTGTTCTCTTCCGTGTGGCAGGACCTCGGAGAGGCGGACCTCGCATGCGACGGTGACGGTGATGGTGACGGCTGCTGCTGTTGCTGCTGCTGCTGATGCTGATGCAGCGAGGCCATGGCTGCCGGGTGCTGCGGAAACGGAATAGCGATCCGCGGATGCGGTGAGAAGAGAGAGCGCGGCAGGCCCGCGGCCAGGCCGAGGTAGTCTCCCGGACCCGGGATGTACGGGAGGGCGAAGGGAAATCGGTGGTGGTGTGCGTCCTTCTTCAGCATGCTCTTAGGCTTCCGGCGCGGCTTGTACTTATAGTCCGGGTGCTCCTTCATGTGCAGTGCCCTGAGTCGCTTGGCCTCCTCTATGAAGGGCCGCTTGTCAGACTCGGACAGGTGCTTCCACTCGGTGCCCAGCCGCTTGGAGATCTCAGAGTTGTGCATCTTGGGGTTCTCCAGCGCGATCTTGCGTCGCTGGGCACGCGACCACACCATGAAGGCGTTCATGGGACGCTTGACGTGCGAGTCGGCGGACGACGAAGAGGACGACGACGAAGAAGGTACCGACGTGAGCGGCGCCGGACGGAGCGGCGAGGGCCCCCCTCCGACGGAGGTCGGCGGGATGGACGACCGCGCGCCCAGATCGCCCATGGGGCCACGGTCCAAGAGGGACAACGGGATGCCATGCGGTGCGCCGGAGTCCCTCGGCGTCGCCGGAGGGGGCAGAGCTCCGTACGGAAAGCGATAGTCGAAGCCCGCGAACGGGAACGCGGCCGACACGACGGATGCAGGGTAGGACGCAATCTTGACGCCTTGCACGGGGGGGTTCCCGCGAAGCGGGATCCGCGCACACACAGGATCAAATTACCAACACACACAACGTTCTCGGAGCAGGAGCGCCCCAGCCTCGTAGTCCTCGGATCGAGGCCGCGGCGTGCGATGTGGGGGTTGCCTCGACAGGCGGCTCAGCTGCTACGTCAGGCGGCAGGGGCGTTGAACCGCGGCTGAGTCACTGTCATCGTCGTAGCCGGTGGCCAGGTGATGCCGACGTTCATGCCAGAGCTGGGCTGGGATGTCTCTGTATATCTTTCAGAAAAATCTTGGCGCGAGCAGTTGTAACACGCCTCAGCGTTAACTTCGCCGTGCACGCGCGAAGCGCAGGTGGGCTCAGCGAGCCGCTGGCGGGAGGAGAACCGCTCACTCAGTCAAGAGCAGACTGGCACGCGACCGGCGTCGGTGCAGCGTCCGCGGACCGGAGACAGCGGACGACGTGTGCGACTAGTCGACATCGCGGCGTCAGTCCGAAGCCAAAGCAGCAGGGTGAGAAAGAAGAAAGGGTGGTGGGGAAGAGGAAGGCACCCCCGCGACGCGCGCAACGCTCGTGCCACTACCACAGCCGCCGCCGACGCCGCCGGCTGCTGCTGCAGCCACCGACGAAACAAGCCAGGGATCCCCGCGTACGAGAAGCAATGAAAAGGGCGGGAGGAAAAAAAAAATAAACAGGAAAGCGGCGCGTCACCGACGGCGGCGAAAACAAACGCGGAATCCGGCGAGATTCGCGCCGCTCTCTCTCCCACCGCGCGCACCGCGCGCGCAGATTGATTCTCTTGGAGCGTCGCTTTGTTATTGGCCTGTTCAGCCGTCGGGAGCCGGTCGCGTCTGACGTCACAGGGTCGGCGGGGCCAATCATGTCGAGTGGCTCAAAGGGCGGGATTGAAGGCGCCGCCACACAATGCCATTGGGTTTTTCAGGAGAGGGCGCAAATATAAGAAGGAGAACCGGCAAGAAAGGAGGAGACAAAAAAAAAAAAAAAATGCGGCGCGCGCTCGGCGCTCGCCGGCACGCGCCGCAGCAGCCATCGCGGCTGACGCTCTCGCAAACGATCGACGGCAAGCGGCGCGCTCTGGGTTGCGCGCGAGCCACTTCGCTGGCGCTACCTCGTTGAGGCGTGCTTCAGATGAAACTGTTGCACCTAAAATTTTGTTGGTGTTCTCTACCTTCAGCTTGCACCGTGCAAGATCAGAAATAGCATGCTTCCTTTTTGAAAGATAGTCAGGCCGCTACAAGCCGCAAGAAAAAGGGCAGGTGTAGAAATGAGACATGGAATAATTGTCGACGTACACTGAACTTCTTGTTTTGAAGGACTGCTTCATGTTATGCTTAGCCTAGGTTGCCCTGTTTTCTGTGACACTCGGCTGGCATCAAACTTTGACGGCACCCCCTATAAAGGCATTCTTCACTCTAATCGTCTACAAAACCTACTCTACTTTGACCGAGGGGCAGCGTGATTTTTTTTTTCTTTTTGTCCGCGGCTCCCTCCGACGTCAGTCTCTCCTATTACAAAGAGCTCCTCACCAAAATGACCTCTCTGCGATGGTCGTCAATGAACCGACACGACGTGACCTTTTCATTCGGCGATATGCTCCGGTGTCAAGTTATCATCGGACATGTGCACCGCAGGCTCGTGCGTTTCTCGTGTCGGACATAGGCGCCAGTGCTATAATGTGTCTTGTTGCCTTTCACGAAAGTTTGCTTGTGTATTGTTTTTATAGCGAGACTATACATCTCTGAGACAACGCCCCAAGGGCAATGTTGTAAATGTCATATTACTGAAAGCTACAAAGCAGATAGAGAGAGAAAAAAAAAGTGAATAAATTGAAGTCGAAAGCTACGTATATGCACAGTTCGAGAGGTGCAGACACTGAAATCGCGCATAGAGGCATATACAGAGAGTCATTTATGCTACGATGCCTTTTCAACGTTATCAATACAGAGGAGAATTCGCAAAACTGGAATACAGTTAGGCGTCGTCTTCAATAACGCTGCGTGTTGGCCGTGTTGGCGATCGATGCACTGGCTTGGAGAGTCAAATGCAAACGTGGTCCATTTTCCATAAAAGATTCGACGTAAAGACAACTCTACAAGATCGTCATTCAACCTACAGAAAGAAAGAGAAAACAATTATTATTATAGACAATCTGAGTGCATTTTGAATGCCTGACAAACTATAGGCCGTTACCAGCCACTTTTATGCCCGTCAGCGACAGGTGATGATCCGCAACCCCTAAATTTACGCTGCCACCAGATCGCTAAGCGTAAGTCCCGTCCTTCATCCATACAACTTCCACACAATAGCCGACGCCGTTGTAACAAGCCACCCACCCACCTCTCCTGCGGTGGGAAACCATGCATGTTTTCACGCAATGTTAAATATCTCCCCTCTCTTTCCTTTCTGCCTTGCCGTTCCTTATTGTGTAGTCTTTTTTTTTTTTTTTTCATTACGAAGGCAAACAAAGCCCACCCCGCAAGCCGTGCAAGTGCGAAGGCATCACGTGTATTCCTTCCGCTATTTGACCACGGGAGAGGTGCGGACGGAGTGAGGCCATAATGCGTAGATCGTCAAGCCGCCACCCCTCCGGTGTTTGCACGCCAACGCCCATGCGGTATCGACGCGGCCAACATTTCGTATTGGCTTTCTTTTTTGTCTTTTTTCCTTTGCCGTGTTTTCTGATATGTTGTCCTTCTGATTTCTTTTCTGTAGACTTCGCTTCGATATACAATCGCCGATTTTGAGAGAGGAATGAATGTAACCTCTGCGCATTCTAAATTCTCTGTCCCTCTTTAAACACCCCCCCCCCTCTTTTTTTTTCTTATCTATTTTTTTTTTTTGAACTTGTGTATTTGTAGGCCTGAGTCCTAAACGCGAGAACTGCTTTTATGGTCCCCCACCTGTCCTCGGATAGACAGATCTAAAGGCATGCACGTTGTCGAAATTTCAATTTTAAGCTGAAGTGCAATGTTATTAGAGAAGTTTCCATGTCGATTTGAATGCTATGACACACAAACACATTAGAGGAGATAAATACCGAGTGTGAGGAAAGAGAGAAAGACAGCAGAAAGGGGAGAGGCCGGGAGGTTAACCAGAGGGAAGATCCGGTTTGTTACCCTACGCTGGGGAGAGAGGTCAGTGAGAGGTAAAGTGACAGGAAAGTACAGATAGAGAGAAAGAAAGCGAGCACAGATACACAATCACAGTCGGTCACTGTCACCGCATACAATCACTGCACAGCACAGTAGCACTTTAAACATCAGTTCAAGCTAGGAACTGATGATGATGAGGTTGTGGAAGAAAGAGGTGGAGAAAAGAAGAAGATAAGGTAGTGATGTTAACCAGAAAAACCTCTGGTTGGCTAGTGCCTTCAGTTGAGCAGCCACACATTCTCGCATGTTTGATAAACCAGGTTTGCACAAACTATCGTTAAACGAGTGGATCCGTTCAAGATTCACACGCGGCCACCGGGAAGCCATATACGACAGCTTGCTGCTGTGCCCGTTGACGAGAGAAACAATATAATCTAGGCGCCTCGCCGGAAGCACCACAAGGGTTTCTATCTATTTATGTTTTCTTTATAGCAAAAGGGAGAATAGCAAGATGACAGAGAGTTAGTGTGGAGGAAAATACGCGGTAAATGTGTGCACGTGCTTGGACAGCACCACGCAGTTAAAGGCGCTCGCACAAGCCAGCTATTGGCGTTCTCAAAAAAAGCACAAATCTTACTTCTGGGCCGATTACGGTGTTCCAATACCGTCTGCACGGACAGTGGGCGATCGTCTGCTTGCCCCAATGCGTTAAATGTTGGTTGTCTTTGTATATCAAATCGACGACAGTGGGGAATGAAAGATGCAAGAAACAAAGAGGGCTGAATCGCGACGTTGGTGAAGCAATCTGAATGTTAGCGGATTCCTGACTATTTTACTTGCGTCGCGTGAATCTCGATCTGCTGCGCATGCAGCGGATGGGCAAGCATACTTACAGTGTGCGTATACGAACATAATTTCCAGTCAGCGAGCAAGAGCACTTTGTAACTGCTCCGCTGTCTCTCTCGCGAGCTTTTACACCCACTCTTGCGGTGCAGCTTGGAGGCCCAAGCTCTCACGAAAACACTTTTCGAGTTTCTCTAAGGGCTCGCCTTCACTGTGGAAGCTGCCGCTCCTATTCGAGTCGATCAACTAGTGCGAACGGACGAAGTCAACCATTGCTTCGTGCACGCACATTAAAGTTATTCTGTACAAATGTGCATGTTCTAAGATTATCATGTTTCGCAACCAACGTTATAATGGAAGTTGATCGGGGACGTATTATGAGAATAGTACGTGTCGACGAATAAAATGAAGGTGCGTTCGTTTTAGTTCCGTAACCAAAGCAATGCCTGTCGTGTGCCGGCCGCTTCTAGTTCATATGTGCTCTCCCGTGCTTATGAATCTCGCCGGCAAGTTGTCTGGCCGACGCCACGGATCAAGCGCTGTATTACTTCAGAAAATAAAGCTGCTGTTGCAGAGAGTAGTTCGTTTTTCAGCTCTTTCGAGTCGGAGAGGGGACCTTGCACAGGCAGTGCGCATATTCTTTCAGAGCGTCGCATGCGTATACGGTTGATCGTGGCACATATTCATGGCCACTGTCATACCAGATCGTTTTAACCATCGAGTACTCCATGTTACTTGCCCTTCCGGATATCTTATTTTACAGTTCATTATTTTGTAAAGCTGGATGCTCTTGTGTCAGGTAAACAATGCTTAGGAAATCGTACCGCGAAAACCTAAGGAGCTCGAAAGCTAGCAAAACGTGTTTCCTCGGAGCTTTGCTATTTTCCAGGATTGGGATTTACGCATGGTGCGGCACACCGCATGGCACACGAAGACACCTCTGACTGTTGTCACCTGAGTCATGCCATAATATACAGAGTTCAAGGCTAGACATACAATAATAACACGTTGCGCGTATTTTAGGCATCGACAATGTTCAGGCTTCACTCGTCTCCTATTTCGATCGCGGGCAGAGCTGTCACAGGGCCTCTATATAGGCCCGTCACAGTAGCGCACCTGACAGTTTGCCAATATCATCTAAACAGCACTAATTTCTATTTCTTCACTGGAAATTGTCAAAAAATGCGCTTTTTGCGAGTGTGCAGACGATTGCGCGTCTTACATCTTAGTTGCAGTACTCAAATGCGTAAGGAAAGAAAAGGGGTTAAACAAAAGGGGGGGGGGGGGGGCTAAGTCGGCCTCAGGGGGGGGGGGGGGTTACAACCCCCGAATCCCCCCCCCCCCCCCCCCGTCGGTGCGCCACTGGCCCGTCATTAATCGATATTGCGGCTATATCAAAGTTCAAACCTTAGTAACAACGTGTTAAGAAGTTTCTTAAACGCAAAAACGTGTTGAGACCTCTCAGAAAACGTGAAAGCTTCCCACTGGTCGTCAATAGCACGTTCGCTATATGCACCTTCCTGCGCGATCCCACATACAAGCATGGCGCCGTACGATAGACGGTGCTGTGATCGCAAAATGGCGGCGCCCTCGATAAAACGGTCTATATAGGAGTCGGAATGGGCCATGTACGAGGAAGTGTCCTAGTTGCTCACGTGCGCGCATCCCAATACAAGTGCGTTATAATCGTAATATAAAAGCCGTCGATTCTAAGGATTTCTCCAAGTACTAAGCATAAATCTAGCAAACTTACTTTTTAGGATTTTTATGGCAACCGAAATCGGCGCTCGTGAATGGCGGCCAGTTCTTTATGCCTGCCGCAAAGCTCCAGGGAAGTATTCGAAATGTGACAACTATACACAGTCGCATCACTGCTGCTTAGGCACGCGCATTCACGGGGCTTTCGTCAAACGTTAATGCGTTTTCTCCGCATAGCACAGCTGCCTAGAGGGAAGCGCTGCTTATATTTAATGGGAATGTCATAGTGCCGAACTTTCAGCTGTAAAGATGCGCGTCTACTGACAATATACATATGCTCGCACACATTCTATGATGTAAAATGCGCAACGTTCAAACATTTTCTTCTTTTCTGTACAGTGCATTGCCATGTTTCAGTGTATTGGTTTTTATACGAAGAAGCCGTTTTGACGCTCCTGGATGCTTACTGTAAACCGATCGCATTTACAAGGTTGAATAAAGGAAGTGTGAACAAACCAAGAGCAGAAGCGGCACAACTGTTTAGGTTTAGTTATAGCTTTAGGAGTTATACGACTACAGAGTCGGACAAGCAGCCCTAGCCTGAACTGATGTTTACAGTGCTACAAGTGCTACTGTGCACTGTAATGCACAATCAGTGTCCCTGAATACAGTGATTGTATGCAGGGACAGTGACCGACTGTGATTGTGTGTCTGTGCTGTGCTCCCGTTCTTTCTATATCTCTACTTTGCTGTCACTCTACCTCCCCCCTCCCCCTCTCTCCGCAGCGTAGGGTAGCAAACCGTATCTTTCCCTCTGGTTAACCTCCCTTCATTTCCCCTTTCTTCTGTCGCTCTCTATATCGGCGGCGACGCATTTCAACCTTCTGTCAGTTTTAATGTGTCGTAAATTGCAGCCCGCGCTCGTAGACTGGTGGCATTCACGAAGAACCAACGGTAGTGCTGCCTACCTAACCCGCGTTTTCCCGCCCAAACACCGAGTATATTTGTTCGTATTTTTTTTTCTCTCTTTGGCCGTACACGTTCTATTGGCGTATGGTGGCACCTATACCTGATACTTCAGAAGCTGTGAGATTGTCGTGTGAGGGAGTAAAGTAGAATTTACCTACAGTATAGCCCCTAGAAACCAAGACCAAATTCAATCCCGAATCGCAAAGCCACCGGCCCACCAAATCGTTTTTTTTTTAATACCACTGACGTATTGTTCCGCTTCCCCATCACAACCCGCAGCTCCAGTTTCGTGTGTAAAAGGTCAAAGTTGGGTGCGTCGCGCTTAGTTGAGTCGCGCCTGAAAGGTTGGAGTTCAATGGAGCTTTCCGAACGCCGGAAAGTTCTCTTCCATTTGAGAAGTTTTAAACCTTTTATTAGGGTCCTTCACTAGGGTCTTTCAAATATAGACGGACCATGCTTTTATTCTGACACATTTTCGTCCAATGGCATCCCAATTTTCGCCTCGCGACGTTGTCGGAACGCGCTCCGAGAAATATGTATACGGTAAGATCCCTGGCCTGAAATCCTGTTGTCGCTGCAACAGCATCATCTTCTCTACAAACGCTGAACTCAATGCAACACATATGACAAAGAACGCAATTAGACGTGCAAAAAAAAAAAAAAAAAGATGAAAGGCAGAGAGATTTCCAAGACTAACCGGCCGGTTGGCTACTCTGCACCGGGGCAAGGGGAAATGGTATAAAAATATGACGAGAAAAGATGAAATGCTGACGTGACAAGACCATGTCCGCAGAAACATGTCCAGAGATTTTGGACATTGGCCCTTTGGTTATCTGTCGAACTTCTCCAAATTGCACCAGCGTAACTGAGTGGGCAGCATTTTCACAAAATGATATTTCAGAAGGCCGCCCGAATTTCAACTTTCAGTTGGCAACGGCGAATGGGTACACCCTTGTTAGCATGCGTATTTCCGGCACTTAGTCGTAATATCTTTGCTGCAATATAACAAAATATTGGTCAGAATTAAAAAAGCTGCTATAACGCCACAGGCAGATTACGAATACGCGTGCCCCTAAATGCGCATGTCATTAGGAGGGAGTACCCTCTCGACGTTGCTGACTGACAAATTGTTGCAATTCGGGCGACCTTCTTAAACATGATCTTTAAAAATGCGGCCCATTGGCTTACGCTGGTGCCTTACGGTGAAGCTCGACGAGAGACCGCAGGATGGTCCAAAATTCTTAGCAAGGAACCTGACAACAATTATAGTCTTTCATACAGTCCCGATGCTTATAAAAATAAAAAAAAAGATTCATTTGTTTCTCACCGCGCAGGAGAGAGGGCCTTCGACGCGTGAAGCGTTGTCTTGTCTTCAGTGTCATGATCGTTATCGTCCTGCCTTCGTCAGCATTGTCGTCGGCGTGCAATAGTCGTCGCCTGGACGTTGCCCTTGTCTTCCTTTCGTCATATCCGTTGTTGTAGTTGGGTGAGCTACCACTTCTCTGGGAGCAACAAGTGATTTCATTTCGCTGGCCTTCTGCATTTTTTTAAAGTTACAGTCCAATGTAACTGCTTCCTGGCGCATTCACCATTATACTTTTTTTCGTCAAATATTAAGCATAAATTCGGCTCAGTTTAACATTAGCACAATAGCTTATAACATCGTTTTGGATGCAATTCGATCGTAGCAGGGAGAATGCCGTAGGAGGCAAAAAATGAAATTTGCAAATTGAGTTTAGTTATACTGATAAAACTGTCTTTTACAAAACAAGGAGTAAATGGGGGCACTGCCGTTTTCAGTTTTGACTCGATGCTGAGTTGCGTTGTGTACGTGGCTTTTATTAACGCCACCGCAAATTAGACAATACGGCTAATACGGCCAATACGGCAATACGGCCAATACGGCTATGATGCTGGCGCATCATAGCCGTATTCGCTTCTGAGCCATTAAACCCTACATGACTAAGTAACTATAAGTAGTGAGATGCAGGAATGCGAAAATACTCAAGGTTTGGTGCTGTCTTGCCATAGCTGCTGCAAATTCGGGATGCGGCTTGAGTTTAAACAGGACCCGTAATTCATTTGTTGCCTTTTACTATTTGAATTAGCGGAGGCGCATACGACCCCCACGGTTCCTCTGCTGCGGCGATGTCCACCGCCTTTAACTTTCGCTTTGTGGGAACGTTCGAGAGTCAGATTTTAGAAAACACATATGTATCATGTGTGGTGACATTGCATACGAGTGCGACGCGTATGCGTGTCGGAATAAACAGTCGGCGAGCTGCGCTCTAGGTGACGAAAGGAAAGAACCCCTGTTTATTGTGCTGGCCGACATAATATACACTCTGGGGGACGTCACGTGGTAAAAGTAGCTTGGCGCACGCAGTTGTCGCCCAGATATCTGTCGTGACGTCACACGCCGAACACAGGCAGGCGATAACAGCACATCATGTACCTAAATAAAAAAACTCGCGGTTAACCGGCGAAGCTGAAATGTGCGGCCCCGGTGTTTATCACTGGGTTAATCCCCAGGGTTAATCAAAGTATTTCTCAATTATGAGGTTGCAGACACGTTCGGCTGCGACGGAGAGAACGACGTCACTGACGGTAGCCCGCAGTCCAGCGTTGTCGCTTGCGTTCGATGACTCGAGTTTGCTCGGCGGCGCGGTTAGCTAGCAGCATTCGCCCGCCATTGCCGCTTGCAATTCTCCGAAATTAAATTGCTTCAAAACTAAATCTGTTCGTCACGTAAGACAATGAATGGCTCATACCTCCTTAAGCAATGGCTCATACCCCCGTAAACGCGGCCTTCCCATTACGACGACAGAAGAGAAGTGAAATTCTACGCTGGAATGATGAGCGGCAACGCAGCCAGCTGTGGAAGAAGACGACGACGACGAACGCGGGAGCAGTGGCACGAGCGCGTGCCGAGAACGAGCACGAGTGCAACCCGAGGCGTGCCAATGAGCCAGCTGCGGAAGACGACGACGCTCGAGCTAATGCTGGTGATGATAGTTTTCTGTACACAGGCGATTTCGCCTAGCCATATAAAGCTTCGCTTTAAAAGAAAGTAGGGCACACACCATCGAGAATGATTGTCAATGTAAGCGAATAGAACAACAAACGAACGAACAAGCACGCCTCCCCTCTCCTCCCCCCTACTTGGTTGCGTGAGAGCGCGCGCCCTTTCCGTCGGCGCCTGCATCGCAACTATGACCACCGACCATCATCAGTGTCTCTGTGCATCATCTCACGTGCACTCACTGTCTCACTCTTTTCCTCTTTCTGTTCCCCCTTTCCCTTACCCCCAGTGTAGGGTAGCAAACCGGATGCTCCCTGCCTTTCTTCTCCTTGCTCTCTCTCTCTCTCTCTTTTTCTTCATACCCACGGTAATGCGTGCCGTCGGGCACGCCGATTGTCTATGCGTGATGCATATACGTGCGGCTTCTGCCTCTGTAAAACGTTGATTTTGTTATGATTGTTTTTCATTCTTGTGTGTTTAATCACGACGGCGGGAAGTTAAGAGAACCGCAGTTGACCGCGTGACATGCCCAAAACATATGACAGCATGTCCAAATTATATGACCAAGTACAATTTTTCCGGGAGAAGTTAGAATATGTACATTTCACTTTATGGGACATATATTTGGGCATAGTTCCTCTTATACAATGCGCACAAGGCATGGATATCAGCATGGGAACCAGCTGCACGTACCCATTTCCTAATTTCTCTAACAGGTTCTTCAAGGTGTTAACTTGTTACATTCAAGGTGTTAACTTGTTACGAGGTTATGAAAATAGACATAGGGCGACAATGGGAAGGTAAGAACAGGGCTTCGTTGTCTACATGCCTTCGTAACATCATCTATTAAGCGCAAGAGAGTATTAAGCGCAAGCGAATAGCCGGTCCTGTCGGCACTTGCTGTCGCGCGAGAGCTTCGGGTCGTCTGAAGGTTTAGATGCGGTGGTGGAGCGCTCGGGAAAGACAACCCTTCTCTACTCCCGCCGCCTTCTCTTCCTGTGGCGACTGCAGGAGTGGGCTCCGGCACCACTACAGATGCACGGGTTAACGGCTCTGTTCTCTATACGGAATAACGCAATGAAACAACAAAGATTACCTAATAAATATAGGCCTCCAAGCACCATCATGCTTTTACTAAAGCGAATAGCTTTCTTTCTATGGAAACCTATTAGTAAGCGTCAATGCAAGCGTTAGGCTATCGCCTACATTGACAGTTGTCGTCGATTGGTACTGCACAATTTTCCGTGTTTTTTCATGTCTCCCTCTCTCTACCTTCTTTCCAACCATTTTTTTTCCACCGCAGTGCATGGGTACAAACCGAAAACTCTCACCTGGTTAACCTCCTTTCCTCCCCCCCCCCTCTCTCTTTCTCTCGGGCTGATGCTTTCACTTCACTGAAACCAGCGGTCTCCCCAACTCGTCTTAAGCGTATACAGAGTCAGAATATAATGTATACGACCTACGTGTGTGTGCTACGCTTCGTAACAAGCTATAGCACACTGAAATGTTGCATAGGCTATACGCTATTCCATCGAGTGGATCCAGAACGGCAGTCACGCGGATACGCCCGAACGGCTATAGTGCTGAACGTGCGTATGCGGCGACCGCTCACCGACAGTGTGCGAGCCTTTGGTTACACCATCGGTGGCTCGAGAGAAGTGGACCGATGCTTTGCTGCTCTGTGATGCAAACGCACACTCTGGCATGCCGAGTGCGTACGTGCGTGCGTGTATGCATAGAGGCGCATTCAGTATACAATAAATGTGGACGCCACCGAATCGTTTCCTCCGCTCTATTCTCCGGTCGACCAGTCAGGGCAGCTGCGAATGCGCCTGCCACCTGGCGACGGCGATTGAGCCTAAAGCGCGAAGCGAGAAAGGTGCGTATATCCCCCCCCCCCCCCCCCCCCCCCCCGTGTCATGCCCTCGTCGTGTATACGAGTGCCCATTGTCGCTGAAGCAATCTCTTACTTGTTTTTTGTCCTCCCTTTCTTCCTTTCTTTCTTCTTCTTCTTTACCCCCCCCCTCTCCTTTTTTTTTCCTCGTTGTAGTAATGAACCGCAATAAGGCAAGCACAATGTCGTGCTTTTTGAGAAGTGTTTCTTAAATCTGGCACGTCCGTATACGATAAGTACAGTGTATGTAAATTGCGCAGTACTTCACATTCTTCCTTTCTTTCTTTTCATCAAATCACTTTCAGCAGGCGCTACGCGCTATACTTTACGTGTAAGTACTTTCACCGCTATCTGCTCGCTGCGCGTGAGTAAATAGCACGTCAGTATACAAACACGTCCGCACTGTATAGTCACACCGCATGTGGCATAAGCTCGCCGATGCCGTTCGTGCTCACGATATTCCCTCGTACCATAATGCCGCGCGATAGTGCGCCACATAACGGAAGGCATCCGGTCGACAAAGGTTAATGCGCAAAAGGCGGCGCAGTAACACGCATGATGGAGCGCGCACATAATGCTCTCTGCACCCGCCCGTCTATCTAAACGCCGATTAGCGCAGGCTAGCCGGAACACCGTTCGACCTCGCCACTCATCAACTGCCGCGACGACCGTGGCACGAAAGGGCGAGAGAATGAAAGGGTCCAGAGGCCCCGACTCGCCATTCGATATAGTTCATCGACAAATAACATAAAGAAAAAAAATGAACGTGTCTCGGGCATTCTCCCGCGTCTGAAAGATACAGTCGTCGCGCGGGCCCGGGCTAATAGCACCGAAACCTGATGACCGTTGGGCGATTAGCTGCCGGACGGAACGGGCTGGAACATTTCGCGCGGGGGAGGGGAGCTCATGGGAACCGCGGCCGCAAGACCGGCAAGAGCGACCGCCTTCTAGAAGCAAGAGGAACAGACGGATCAGAAGAAGACGAAACCGCAGATGAAGCTGTTCCGCGCAGCACATATAGAGAGATGCTGTGCAGTATGAAGAGAAAAGATGAACAGGCCGGGCCTCAGTGGGAGGCCTGAACGTCTCTGGCCACCCGCTTCCTCCGCGATGACCGTATCACTTCCGATGTTCCGCCGCTAACGACTCGTTCATAAAGAGCGCCTTGCTCCCCTCCCGCGGAGTGGTGAAGCTCAAAAGTCGTCGTCGTCGTCGTTTCCCCGTCGCGCTCACCAGGCGGCGCATCATACCGCGAGGAGTGTCGTGCCCTCTCGACGCCCGCGCTTTGCCATATATAGGCTCGTGCCACGCGTTATCTGCTTCTCATTTTGCGCCGATAAGTGAGGAGGGTCCTCGTCCGTGTCACGAGGCCGTATACACGAGCTTGTCCGCACCGAACGTGCACGGCGAAGCTCATCAAGCGCGCACTCTTTCCTGTCATCCACTTCCCCCAGCTCGCCCTCTTGTGTTTCTACTGGTCTCGAGGAACTGCTGTCTGCGGTGAGCGCGAGCTTGCCTGGAGAGGGGTGAGCGGTACGCAAATGGCTGCCCACCAGGCTGACATGTGTGGACCAAGCACTTAGACAACCAGCGTGTCATTCCGTGACTTCTCGGTGTATATACGTGTGTATATAATTACACGGAGACGCTTATGGTTAACAGCAACCTGCTGCGAGAGAAATATATCGTGGTAAACCGTTGAGGTCTCAGCTGTAGACGTTTATCGGGAGCCTGCTACATCGCGATCGACCACAGACACTGTCGGGTAAAAAGCAGAAAGCGAACGATAAAATCGAGCACGAAAACCTAACCACTGGCAACCCAGTCAGAGATTGAGTTGCTGTGTTTGCCACGTCTTTGTACAATCGTTTTAAAGCAACTTACTTGTCCTTCAATCTCTGCTGCATGCTTGTGGCATCCTTGCAAGCTGAGGCACAAACAACGACCGATTTCCACATATATACGCAGACGTGATCAAACGAGGGCGATTACCGCATAGACGGAACTTCTCCTGTCTCTCGGAATCGACATTGGTGAATAGTTACCCTTATTCTTGGAATTATTAACAGCGGAGCTGTTTAAACTCTTGGTTAGGCCGCGTAGTGTGAACAAAAACTGTGGGTCGATCCTGAAGGTAGTGCAGTAAGGGTCCCAGCGCAATGGTACATACCCCTGTGAACTAGCGAAGCTGTTTAATCTCGAGGATGGTCCGTCGAGTGTACGCCGCGAAACCTCCGCCTGGCGAGGACGTCACCATGCATCGCCCCAGCTGCGCCGACCGCGCCGAGCCTCGCCACAGCTGCGTAAGCCGTGACGTCATCGCGCGCGCCGCATCGCTTCGCCTTAGCTTTGCCGAGCCATGACGTCACCGCGCCGTGCGGAGTGGTTGCCACGGCTGCGCAAACACGAAGCTAAGCCGTGACGTCACAGCGCCGATCCACGGGATATATAGCTCCACGTCACCGAAGCGGCGACACCAAATCCCCGCCGTCTCCGCGCCGAGCACATCGCCGCGAAGATAGGGCGACCGAATAATGGCGTCACTCCCGAAGCAGAGGAAGCACGGCGCGAAAGCCACGGCGCTGCTACTCGAGAGCGAGTGAGACGACTTCGGTCCGATCCCGAGTATCGCGGCGCCGAATACTCGGGATCGGACCGAATTGGTCTCACTCGCGGCGGCGAAACGTCGGTTATTCGCTGAAGATCCGGAGTTACGAGCCCACGAAACCGAGCAAAAGCGTTTAAGCGTCCACAAGCCTCGAGATACTTTAATGACCGAGTGTTCGTTGCTCCTTGGGCTGTCGATGATTCCGGGGTGATCTTGCGCAAAACGTGGCCGAGTCTCGAAGCATAACCTCGCAAAAACTTGGCCGAACCGAGATAAAGCTAGGTGGGGTCGCCAGCTTCGCTGTTTGCCCAGTCTTCGTACCACTAGTGTGAAGCTGCCCAAATTTTTCTGAAGAATGCACTAAGCACCTCGAAGTTAGCGTTCTACACAGTACGCATACGTTCGCACCGCAAAAATTTTACTATGCGCTCCGTCGACAATAATGCATTCCCTTGACTTGCTGGAATGCAACAAACCGTCTTCAGACTCTCGTGGGGTCTTATAGACTCTGGCAGACACGCAGTTCTCCGCCAAGAGGTCCTGAGTCTTTCCTCGGCAGTCCCGCGCCCCGCAGTAAATTGAAAGGAGTCATACCTTCTTGAGAGCAGTACGGAAGTTTTGGTTTAATTTCCTTCAATTCAAGCTACTATGCATTGTAGACTCTCGCATTCACTATTAGCTTCTCCATGGCCCAGAATAGGTCATCTCACAATATTGGCTTGTTCGAGTGACTTAATTTAATTGTATACTCCGCAAAATTCGACAAGATTTGTTAGATATGACGTGCTCAAATGCCATATTCATGGCTTTTACCGCTTTGAAGAGATCTTATTGAACCATCTACGTGAGTGTAGGAGGCCTTCACAAGGAACAATATAAATATTCCCTTGCAGTATGGCTGACAGTCTTTCATAAGGGTTTTGTGGACACGAAGTTACTAGGCGCTTTCTCCGCTTCATTTCCGTCCCTACATCCAAATACGTCATATGATTGATTCATCGATTGGTTTATTAGTTGATTGATCATTCATTAGCCTGCTTCAAATGTGGATGCCACACCTGCGACCTTACACTAAGCAGCAGACTAACGTAGCCATTCGGCTACTGCGGATGGATTATCAAGTGCGAGCTGTATGTACAATAACCACGCGAATTAGGACGCGGGAAGAGATATATATATTCATAACGACTTCACTTAAAAGATTCGCTGTATGGTATAGGTATAGTTGTGTCGGATATCGGGTGGAGATTAGTCACTCGCAATCTTTATCATGCACTGCTTGATGTGGAGAATTATATATAGTTAAGTCGTAGCTGTCGTATGCCAGGTCTGGTAATCATTTTACGCCTCGAGAGGTAGCATGACGTCGAACAGGTCGTATTTATGAATATGATAGGTTGAACATGATGGATGAAATTTTACAAATACAGTTGCTTTTAGATTCAGTGAAATAGAGCGACAGGCGTGTAAGAAAGGAATTAGAATTAAGAAGACACAGGCCCCGTTACTCTCTGCGTATAGGTAAGTCATTAACGAATAGATGCATTGAAGGAGCAAGAGTGCTGATTTTTCATGCACTCCTCTCTGTAGGCTGCCGGAAAAACTCCCCGTATCTTGTAACGCGTCTGTCAATGACGTTGCCTTCGAACGATGTTGCCTTCGAACGCTACCTCTGAACTTCTGGCTTTACTTGAATAACCGGAACGCTGTGCCTCACGTTTACAGGATGTGCAACACCTTCTCTAAAAACTTTCTTTTTCGATCATATCACATGATGTTTGCTTCTACGATTCTAGCCGCTACGTAAACACGCGCAAGCGCGCCATATCAGAGCATCATATATGCAAAGCGAAAATGCTCATGACGCCCTCCTGTCGACTTCGCCATACACCAGCTGCCAGTCCAGCCACGTCAGGTGACAGGACAATGCCAGCTATTGTAGGGAGTTCCGGGTATACATACAACGCTGAGCGTGCAAGGAGGGCTCGTTCGGTTCCCGTTTTCTCTTCGCTCACAGACAGTGGCGCCAATCATCCTAAAAAACAAGAGATATACGTCCGGCCAAAGAATGCAGCGAGAACACATATGCGCGCGCCACGTACACAACAATGGCTCCTCTTTGACTTCTTTTGCTTCGCGGAGCCGAGAGCCCTGTAACATCTTCCGCAGCAAGTGTCTGTTATCACGTGAACAAAGCCGGCAAAGTTCTGACGAATCATGCGCTGTTTGTTTGTTGATTTGCAGCCTGCCCGACGACCGCGTCCAAGATTGATTGTTATCCATAGATCGCGTACCGCATCGCAGGGCACAGTGCGACACATGCATTCAAGGTGACTTTCGGACAGAGATGGCAATTGTTTTAGCCGCCGCGACATCCAGAGCATGGCGTCATCCGTTCCAGCGGAAAAAAAAAACCGCAGTATTATTTGATATAAAGCAAAAGCAGGCGCACGCAATAACCTATGTTTGACGACTTCCTTTGTTACACTCGCCTTTTCAAATGGTGCGTACAAGGCCTCATAACGTGAATCCGACAAGCACGGGTCAAGTCGACTTGCATATAGCCTGAAATTTGCTTACACGTCGAATTCATGTGAACGCTGCACGCGCACGCAAAAACATGGTACAAGAGCAAGAAAACACCAGTTAGCAATGTTTGGGGTATATACACGATATATAACGAAACCCGAGTGGTCAAAATAAATCAGGAGGCCCTTCACTACGCCATATATACCTCGTTACCTTCAGGACGTTTAACTTTACATGCAGTTCTGCTTTTCTTTAGAAACAAATATAACTGCATTGCCCATTGCAACGACCAATACGATGCTGGTTCTCACTTTCTTTGAGAAATTGAAACAAATAGACCCTGCTGGCAATGCATCCAAATCAACAACAGCTCTGTAAAATCTGTGTTTAAATCCTTCGGTATACGAGCGAAAATCGGAGTCAACAAATGTTTACGGAAGCACCTAGTTCTCCTTCTTACGGTTCGCTTAACACATACAGGTAGCTAGGTTAATGCTTAATATAGCGATTTACTTACAGCAGAGAGCATTCGCCTCGTTCGCGTGACGTACTGATGTCGAATCCCGGCGGCGCCAGAAACTCGCCGGTATTTCTGCTCGGAAGAGGAGTTGCCCGAGCTCGTGCTCGGTCACTCGTAGGTGTTCTCATCACAAAAGAGGGCCCTGCAAAGATTCAGTTGTGCGGTCCTTTCGGACCCTTTTTTTTCCCTAAACGAAAGGCCTTGCGGCTGAACAAACGCTGAGACTGTTGAGATAGGCCTTCGAAAGAAGACAGCGCTATAAGAACGGGACTAGAGATAGGCCAAGATTACCAGATTACCAAAGATAGGTCTGCAGAGCTGTCACCGAGAACGCACACGTATCTTGCGTGCCGCGTAACTTGCGCCATTTTTTTTTTATGTGCGAGTTCCACGTAGCTGGACAGAACCAAAGTAATGTTCTTTGCCGTCGCTCGGAGCAAGTCAGACAATTTTTTTTTGTTTTTAGCCTAATTACATATTTAGTTATTATTACTTAACTTCTGAAATATTATAACCAGAGCAATATTATCAATCAGGAAACTCTACGCAATCATGAAAAATTCCCGATGCTTCTTTTGCTCTATGCGTGCTACATAAAAGTTTTTTTTTCTTTTTTTTTTTTGCAAGCGGTAAAGAAAGCCCGCAAAACACAAAAAAGTGCCGGCCGACTAGTCGTGCGACAATTTTCGCATGTTTTTGCAACCTTTCTGTCTCGCCATCTACGCGACTTGATGTAGCGTCTAGGGTGGAAAGTGCTACGAACGCGTGACAGACTAGAGCGGTGGGGCATGGTCCCATCATCGCTATTTTCCCAGTTACCCCCTTCAAGAATCCAGCAAGCATGTGCGGTAGCAATGCGTCGTTGCTAGGATATTTTGGAGGGCCGTGCATGCTGGTTTCCACGGCCTTGGAGTTAACCGCTTTATCACATCTGGTCGTTACTCACGTGGCCGCTTCGCGCGACATTTAATTGCTGCGCGGGTCTTTTGTCTGTGCCGTAACCGGTGCGACCCAGTTGCCACGGGATAATATCACCGCACTATATTAGCACCTCTGGAGGGGCTCTACTGTCCTGACGTTTCTGTCGGAGGAATTGTTCTTACTTCGACAGTGGTTATGCTTTTTCCTGTGGGTGTCTGACGGACGAGTATGTCTTAATTTTCGACCAGCCCGAATCTTGTAGCCAGGTCATGAAAAGTATTCATTGAATGTACATAGTTGTAGGTGCCCGTGATTTCTGTGTGTGCGTGCTCTCATATGCATGGGAATGTTTGTGTATGCACATCTCATACCATCACTACATAATTATTTAAAGTCCCTCTGCCACAACATCATTGTACGTAACCATTGCGTACGTTGTACACATTCAACATCATTTTATATAATGTGACATTTATTGTATGTGTAACTGTGCGTTTCTGTGCGATAACATATACTTTGTATATGTTATCGTCCTGGTGGTATTGTGCCGTCATTGTGAGTCAAAATGTTCGTATCGTCGTATGTTGAAATAAATTCTTTCTAAACACAGCCAGGCAGCCACGCCACGAATGTAGCCAAAGAAAGCTTCGCTTTAAGAACTGCGTTTCCTTTAATAAAAACACAATACCTCTTGTGGACAGCGTCTTGCGGACAGTGTTCGAACAGCGCAAACGTCAGGAAGGAACAAAGACGACAGGACGAGCGCTGAACTTGCAACTATAACGTTTATATCGGACACTGGCCATTACTTCAATGATAGAGCAAGAAGTCACATTGATGATGCCCGCAACTGATATCGTAGCGACTTGGCTGAACACTGTAAGTTTGATAAAGCTACTTTCTTAAAACAAAAAAGAAACTAAGAAAGCAAGTGAACTAGTCGAAGCTTACTAAGTGGTTCGTTCTGTCTTTACTATTCCATAATGGAGATGTGGCATGTTGCACAAGGTATTTGTATATGAAGGTGACTGTGTTCAAACTTTTCTTTCTTTTTCTTTCTTTCTTTGTGTGTGTTTTCTTCTTCTTTTTCTTTCTCTTTTTTTTTTCGCGTGGGCGCTTTATATTGATCGTTCAGAATAAATGTTAGCTGTAAGTACAGCGCCTGCTCTGCCGTCTCTGTTCCTCTTCGTATTCGAATTTTGCTCTGTCAGAACGTCTCTGTCAGGCGTTGCTCTGTCAGGCGAGTGTCAGAATAACGGCAAGATGCTAATAACAGCATCTTGCCGTTATTTATCCTCCGCGTCTCTAATATTGTGCCGCCACTCTTTTATTCAGCTCATCAGCAACGCCCTGACCTCATACTGTAATACCTACGCATCTATATCATTTATTTTCTGGTTAACACGTACAATATCACACCCTGGATATTATTATGATACCATGTTTATGAACAAAAGAAGGAATGTATCAGGCTGCAGCCAACGTTTCGACAAGGGGTAGTCGTCAGACATCTTTGTTAGACCCAATTGGCCTTTGTCAGGCCCTTCGACAAGTCTCCTAATCCAAACGTTGGCTGCAGCCTGAGACATTCCTTGTTCGATCACTGTTGATCCCTACAAGTAACCATCCTCCTATGAACCTGTGTCACGTTTTGACATTTGTTGACAATAATATTTTATGGGTGGAGAGAGAGAGAGACCCCTTATTTCGAAACACAGGGATTTTTGCCGGCGCGTATACAACCGCTGGCGTGCTACTCTGTATAGGGATGAGGAATAGAATTAAAAGATTCAAGTGGAGAGTGGGAAAAAAAAGAGAATAAAAATAAATATGAAATGCTCAAGTGGACCTGATACTATTACTTACAGGTGAGATGGCGGGTAAATTTAGGCTTTTTTTAAATGAAATGGCGAATCTTTAAAGCTTTCCGATTAGAACAATTTCTGACAGGTATTTGGACAATAAATCCAAAACCCGCCGCTGTTTTGAAGGGCCGGGCATTGGACCTAAGATGCTGGGTAACGTTAACGGAGGGGCAAATCATGTCCATTTGTTGCTCAAAAGAAAATGTCTCTCGACGCGATACGCGAGTCATTATGGGTGGAAAATTTTATTTTCCTTCAACATTACAATGTAATTAAGCATCAGTACTCATAAACTTTATCATTCTTAATACCACGATGATTATTATCTCTCGGTGGGCAACTGAGCTGTCCTGAGAGCGCGGAGAAGATAAAAAAAATAACAGAAAGGGTGACGAGATGGGACAGGACACTTAAAATAAAGGCGTAAAAGAGCCAGGAGGATAGCAAGGAAAAACAGAAAAAAATATATACATCATGACCACCTACAAAACATAAGAGCAACTAGTATACACATGAATGAAAACTGAGGTCATGGGATTAGATCCCGGCCGTGGCGGCCGCATTTAGATGGGGGCGAAATGCAAAAACGCCCATGTCCCGTGCATTGGGAGCACGTTGAAGATCCTCTCTTGGTCAAATTTCATCCAGAGGCTATTTCATCCCCACTATGACGTGTCTCATAATCGAATTGTTGTTTTGGCACGTAAAACCCCAGAATTCAGTTCAAATCAATGAATGAAAACTAATATGAATTAAGGTTAACGTGAAAAAAAGAGACTAAAAGTAAATGTAAAGAGTAGCTTCAGTTGATTCGTTTTTATTTGGCTTTATATATATATATATATATATATATATATATATATTTCGCTCGATCTGAGGGGGTCCCCACCTGACACTCGGAATGCCACAAAGGGAATTGCCGCAATAGAAGGAGTCTCAGAACACCTTTTCTCGAGGTTATCAGTGCACACGCGGAGTTTTGACGCGAGCTTGAATGGCCCGAGTTCCTTTCCCTGGCGGTTCATACACGAAACAAAGCCGAGTGTCGGGCCGTGGAACACCTGCACTCACCCGTTCTTACCGGGGTGTCACAGGATCCAGCAGTTCCCGATGCACGAGCTCCGGATGTCGAGGGGGACGCTCGTTTCATGCCGAGCACGTCGCATGTAATATTCATTAGTGAAAGAGTTGACAATTAGGATGTACAACAGTTGGTACTTGTGTGTTCTTCCTGCGTCAGGCTTGTGTCAGGCCGGAAGCACTACTGTAATTGTTTAGTTACATGTTTCTGTATAATACTTCAGGGGGCTGAGGTTATACTGCAACGGGCATACATGGAATTTATTAGTCCATTTTTTCGTTTTTTCTTTGGCTTTCTTAATCCGCACATTTCTTACCAGGTGTTCACCCCAAGGATTTAACTGCGGCGCCTTCTTCTGCATTAATGAGCGTTATTCATTCGTGTCATGAACGTTATTCGTATATAGAAACTCATTCGCGAACTCAATGGACGAGTTGGTAAATCATTTTTACGAGAGATGGCGCAAAAAACGTCAAGACAAAGAAGAAGCACGTGCATACAGAGAAAACGCTGTGCGTTTATGTGGACGTATCTGTTCTTTTGTGTATCGTGGTTTTGGCGCTGTCCCTTGTAAAAATGTTCACGCCATAAAGGAATACTTAAGTGACACTGTTCGACCTGAAAACACGGAACTACAGTATAGTTTATTTTGTTACTCAGCATTCCCATCGTACCTAGCCTTATTGCTACAGGGCGTCAGCAAATTTTGCTCTGTCATGATTGCACGATGATGTCTATGACGCCTGAGAAGACTTCAGTATTAAATGTTTCCGATAATTTCATGTACGAGCTTTCTTACTAAGCGTCGTCAATTTTGCGTGAAACAAGCGCGTGATAGATTTCTGCAACTTCAAAAATATGCGTACTCCTCTAAGCTAAAATGAGAAACGTTACACATTAATAGGCGTTCGTTATTTTGACATCGAATAATACGACCCACCCTTTAATTCGACTGTGCGCAAAACTTTCATAGGTTGGGTTGGTTTGTTAAGGAGTTTACTACAGGCGGTTTTAGCCTGGATGTCTAGGCGGGTAATTTCTCTGGCTGTTCGCCTATTTCACCGTTCAGGAATCTGCCACCATGTGTCTACTTGTTCGTATCGCGTGGACACGCGATTGGAAGGGCGTGAGACCTCCTTACGAACTATTGTCGGCCCTTCGGAGAACCGTTATCTGCTGCGCACACGAATTTGTAAATTTTCTTTTTTGCAGGTTGTATAGTCTTCCTTTCATCATTGAAGCGCCGAGAGGACCAAATGAAGTGTTCCACGTGCACACACTCATGCACATAACTTTCAAATGCATCCTTAATTTCTACACACGTCTTCAATGCTCCCGCCCTGCCGTTGTAAAATTGCTGGAATTTTTTTTATTAGCGAAGCTGTCTAAGCCAGCGGGAAAAAGTGCGCGTTACACGAAATTATCATCATCAGCAGTGGCTCGAGCGTCGTCGTCTTCTTCCGCAGCTGGCTCGTTGGCGCCCCTCCGTTATAGCGCTCGAACTCGTGCTAGGCACGCGCTCGTGCCACTGCTCCCGCGCGTGTTTCACGAAACTATCATCATCAGCATTGGCTCGAGCGTCGTCGTCTTCTTCCGCAGCTGGCTCGTTGGCGCCCCTCGGTTAGCGCTCGTGCCACTGCTCCCGCGCGCGTTTCACGAAACTATCATCATCAGCATTGGCTCGAGCATCGTCGTCTTCTTCCGCAGCTGGCTCGTTGGCGCCCCTCGGTTAGCGCTCGTGCCACTGCTCCCGCGCGCGTTTCACGAAAATATCATCATCAGCATTGGCTCGAGCGTCGTCGTCTTCTTCCGCAGCTGGCTCGTTGGCGCCCCTCGGATATAGCACTCGAACTCGTGCTAGGCACGCGCTCGTGCCACTGCTCCCGCGCGCGTTTCACGAAACTATCATCATCAGCATTGGCTCGAGCGTCGTCGTCTTCTTCCGCAGCTGGCTCGTTGGCGCCCCTCGGATATAGCACTCGAACTCGTGCTAGGCACGCGCTCGTGCCACTGCTCCCGCGCGCGTTTCACGAAACTATCATCATCAGCATTGGCTCGAGCGTCGTCGTCTTCTTCCGCAGCTGGCTCGTTGGCGCCCCTCCGTTATAGCGCTCGAACTCGTGCTAGGCACGCGCTCGTGCCACTGCTCCCGCGCGTGTTTCACGAAACTATCATCATCAGCATTGGCTCGAGCGTCGTCGTCTTCTTCCGCAGCTGGCTCGTTGGCGCCCCTCGGTTATAGCGCTCGAACTCGTGCTAGGCACGCGCTCGTGCCACTGCTCCCGCGCGCGTTTCACGAAACTATCATCATCAGCATTGGCTCGAGCGTCGTCGTCTTCTTCCGCAGCTGGCTCGTTGGCGCCCCTCGGATATAGCACTCGAACTCGTGCTAGGCACGCGCTCGTGCCACTGCTCCCGCGCGCGTTTCACGAAACTATCATCATCAGCATTGGCTCGAGCGTCGTCGTCTTCTTCCGCAGCTGGCTCGTTGGCGCCCCTCGGTTATAGCGCTCGAACTCGTGCTAGGCACGCGCTCGTGCCACTGCTCCCGCGCGCGTTTCACGAAACTATCATCATCAGCATTGGCTCGAGCGTCGTCGTCTTCTTCCGCAGCTGGCTCGTTGGCGCCCCTCGGTTATAGCGCTCGAACTCGTGCTAGGCACGCGCTCGTTCCACTGCTCCCGCGTTTGTCGTCGTCGTCTTCTTCCACCGCTGGCTGCGTGGCCGTTAATCATTCCAACGTGCAATTTCACTTCTCTTCTGTCGTCGTAATGGGGAGTCAAAGCTTGCACTAGACCGCGCAAAGCTCGAGTCACAACGAAGCTGACCGATCAATTGCGTCTCCTGGTAGTAGCTAGGTTGAACTTGGTTATGTCGAGGTTCACTTGGTTGTATCTAGGTCGAACTTGGTAGCAGCTAGGTTCGGCCTTGGCTATGCCCGAGTTGAGCTTGGTTATGCCAGGTATCTCATAAGTTATGACGCAGTCGATCGGTCAGCTTCGCTGTGTCTCGAGCTTTGCGTGGCCTAGTGCAAGCTTTGCCGTTTTTTTTTTTTCTTCTTTGTATATCGAGTATTTCGCATGGCCCAAGAAAACCACGTTAAAACCTGACTTAACCGTGTGGCTTAGTGTATTTTTTTTTTTTGAAGGCCGTTCATTTCTTCGACGGTTAAAACCTGTCAGGCGAGAAAAAGAAAAAAAGACAGAGAGAAAGCTCACGTTGCAACATGTCGATATGCATTGCATCCTTTGTTCTCCTGAATGACAGCTCGAACGACCACACGTCGTCACAGTAGGGACTATAGCCTGCTCCGTCAACAAGTCAAAGCTGAGATCACCGTAACCCCAGCCCCGCTAGCGCTGCTCGTTCCTGACAGATGGATGGCTGCTACGGCTCTGTTCTGGTGTGGTGTCTCGCAACCGACGACCAGGGCACAGCGTGATTTTACAGGGAGAAGGCAGAGACGGTATACGCCAGAGCTTTCGTATGTAACAGTTCCGTGCATTGCTGTCGAACCTTTTAGGTGGTGAAGAAATTATAATTCCGCGCGCGTTTTCTTGATTCTGGCTCAGTGTCTCCCGAGCCGCGGACTTTGCTCTCAAAGATTGCCTCGGTGTGTATAAGCTCAAAAGGAATTTTCTGCCTTCGCCCTGTATTACCGAGTTGAAAGCGTCTGTCGGGTGCGGGGGGACAAACGAACTGAGAACTGTGTCAAGGGATTTTCCAGATCCCAGTATCCGCGCAGATCCTGAAAGCTGCCGTATCGTCTTTGCAGGCCCCTGTGCTTTTTAAGACTGGCGTTTCTTTCAATATCGGTGACCACACCGGTTTCGCATTTGCATACTTCCAATGTATGTGTCTGGCACTATAGGCCCACACGTGTCGGCTTAGGGCCAAATGACAACAGAAAAAAGGAAGTCACAGCTTTTAATAAAATCACACCAACTTATGAAACCTCCACGCGCGCTCAACCCCGATTGCGTGTCAAGCAAGTATACTAAATTCGAACGAGAGAAGAACGTCGCAAGAAGATGGAGACGGAATTGATATGAACAGAGGGCCTGGAGTGAACATTTCGACAAGAGGCCTTGTCCTCGTCAGAACCCTGACGAAGCCAATGCCTTCCCTGGCTGAAACTTCCCTTCTTCACCCACTGTTGATGAATGCACTACAGAAAAAGAGAGAGCAAATTTGAGATGAAACGCAGAGGCGTTAACTATATTAACTGTGATCTACTCAACTGTGCACTGGAGAATTGGGAAAGGGTAGAAAACATGAGGATAAAAGAAAAGATAAGGTGTCAAGACTACTGAATGTACTAAATTGGTGTTTATGTCAATGTACTAAATTGGTGTTTATGTTTATGGTGTTTATGTTATGCGATGTCGTGAAGCATCTTTTGCGTCATTCTCAAATTAGCGTTTTTTGACTGGTATTACGACAATTGATCCCTTTGCACCAAACCTGCCGGTCGTTTATGCCTTTCTTCTCTTTCAGTAGGTCAAAACGAGCTCCGGTTCAGCTGAATCACCGGACACTGCATGTAACTAGTAGCACAGTACGCTAGCGTCGTCACAGAGCTCGCGCGGGGGATCCAGGCGGCGCGTCAGTCGTGCGCGAGGGGGAGCGCGACATACGATGCCCGGCTAATTGGTTCTGCCGTGCGTCATCCATCGGTCACGCTTCGTGAAGGTGTCAAGGCCTCGCCTGAACCTCCCCGCTATAGCGGGCGCTTCCCTTACGCAAACGGGAGTACGCGCCGGGCCCTCCTGCGTTTAGTCACCCACATCGAGAACCGCGGCGAGTGTGCAGTGAGGAACCGTTTTTCGGTGTCCTCTCCTTCACGGACGAGAGCGCGCCGGCGCCGCAGCCAGCCTCCGCACGCCAGTAGGGGAGGCTTTTTTTGTTTAGAGAAGTGATTGATGCCAGCGTATAATGCTCCGCGTACGCGATTGTGCATGTAATATTGTTTTCATTGCCACGTCGACCTGCTCGCTGTTGTATTTTTTGTTCCTCTTTTTCTTTTCGCTTTCTTTCTTTCATCGAGTGCTTACCGTCGACGTGTCTGGCTCGACAGCTTGTATGCCGCGGACGTTGTAGTTGTAGGTAGGTGGTCGCTGTATCGCCTGGCTATACTGATGTCAGTCACTCTATGGCTGCGGAAAAACATCGCATCTGTCGGGAGTTGACGGGGCGCGCATGTTGAATGGACGACTCCATACCACACTTGACTTCCCGAAGCTTACAGCGCCGCGTTGTTCACAGAGCCGATGGAGCGTAGCAACGCTAAAGTATGTGTGTTTTACCAGCGAGGTAAAGAAAGACGATATTAACTCCTGTGTTAATGTGACAGACATCCTGCAACGGCAAGGACGTGCGTCGAATCTGAATTTGTCGCCCGGCTTTCGAAAACTGCACCGAAACGTTTCGGCATTCAGCAGACCTCGCTCTGTGCGGCTGAACAAGCTTCGGTCATCAGCTTGGTCTTTCACAATCTTCGAGTCATTGGCTTCTTATTCCTAAGAGGTCGGACTTGAAGCCTTTGCGAGCTTTCTTTTGAGCCACGAGGCTTGATGATTACCTGCAGTGTTCGTCCTCTGATGGTTTGCGCCGTGTTGCGCTGTGTTCCCCCTCCTCTATTTTTATCTTCAAGCCGATCGGTGTGGTGAGTGTTTAGAAACACGGTTAATATCCTACTATTTACCTCCTTTCGTGTAGTATATATGTATTCATACATCATCATCACCACCAGCAACAACATTCGATGAACACATACATGTATATCTTCTTTTCTAACTTTGGAAACGACATATATATACCGCATACTAAAAAGCGCCCTCTAAACGGTATACTGCTTGGAGAGTCTCCTTTATAAGCATACGAATTCCTACTTTTACTGAATGCTTGTGTTTTCAGCTGGCATTCGTAATAAGGAAGGCGTAGGTCACATGCGCATAAACTTGGGCCGACGTCATCATATCATCAACTCTGTAATCTCACATAAAGCACATTCCTTTCGAGTGCTTATTCAGGGTATAGTGTCACTCCCACTTGACTTCCGAATGATTTCATTACTCCCGAAGGTGTTCGGTGCCTCCCTTCGCAAAAACTACTCACTTAATGCCATTATCTCATTTATTCGGCCCTCTACTGACTGGCACATCTATACTGATTATCTCAAGTGCGATTCAAGTGACCAGAAATCCTTGCTCACAGATTTGCTGTACAGCTAGATCGCCCACATGTCACGAAGGAAACGTTCTTTTTTTTTTTTTTTTTTGTAATCGGCTAGCCTTACAAGCGCACCCCAACTTTTCTCGCAGTCTGCTCTTGTTCCAGTATCGTAGGACCAACAGCAGCTGTAATATATAGAAAGCAGGTTCAGCCAATACACACGTTCTCGCAGGCATACACCGCATTCGCACTCACGGCGTCTTCTTTCACCTTCTACAACGGGAGACGGCACGAAGAAAGCGCTCTGCGCGAAGAAACGCCCGCAGCCAAAGCCACTGGCCGTGCGCGGACAAAAAGTCGCGCGCACGCGCGGTGCGTAGTCGTCAGGTCTCCGCTTCCGCATCCTTATTTCCTTTTCTCATCCCGGGGGCGGCGTTATAGGCAATACGTGCGTACCCGCATACAGCGTCGGAGAAAAACGCGCGAGATGATAAAACAAAGAAAAAAAAAAAGGTGGCATAGACGACGGGAGGGCCTCGCACAAACTGCATTGGGGAGAGTCAGCAGCAGAATGGGACGCGGCCGGCCTCGCGACTGACTCGCGCGCGCGCCGCGGAAGCGATAGCCTTGAGTCGCGCGGGGTGAAATATGGCGCAACGGCGCCGACAGGAAATGGTGGCGGCGAGTTTGTGGTCCGCATCCGGATCCACACGCGCTTTTTGTCTCTTCCCACCCGCGCGTTTCTTTCTCCTCACCCGCACACGAGTCCTCGTCGCGAAGACACGCGCTGTTTGTTGCTCGACGCTATATGCCACGGCCTTATGCGGCGTGGTGTCCGGCTGATTGCGCGGCAGTACGGCCCGGACGCGTTCAGTGTGACTGCAAAGAATAGGAAGCCACGGCGGCCGCCGAACGATAAGCGAAGATCAGGGCAGCCCGACGTGAACCATTGAGCGGCGGTTATAATGTGTGGGGCCCAAAGCACGGCTGCCCGTCACGCGCCACGCGATCTGTGTGTCAAAGGGTGGAGGGAGCAAAGGGTTTGGTGGCCCAGCCAGGAAGGAAGCATCTGTTTTCGGACGCGTGGGGAGAAAGATGAGCTCCCCCCCCCCCCCTTCTCACCGTGCCCTGGCCCACTCTCTCCCCTCTCTTCATTCTATATTCTTTCTTTCTTTCTTTCTTTCTTTCTTTCTTTCTTTCTTTCTTTCTTTCTTTCTTTCTCGACTCGTGTGCTGAGGCGTTAGTCTCGTCTTCCGACGTGCTCCGAGCGCCTGTTGTTCGCAATCTCGTTTACTATACTGAGCCACTGTATACGAGAATGACTGCAAGGTCTCCCGGTCAACTGCACGAAACACTGTGCTCTTTCTATAGCTATGCGATTCGCTCTGCAGCTTTGTCGCAGAACTCGGTAGTGTCCCGGCGTGTCGATGGCTGTTGCGGCATATATTATATGTGCCGAAATGTTTTGCTTGTACCGTATTTGGAGAGCAAAGCAACACAGCGATTGATGCATGCAGGCGCTTTATTTTTTCTTTCTCTGTCTAGGTCTTTTTGCGGGTCCATGGGGTGGTAACGTCGATGGTTTTGCACACAGGCACACAAAAAAGAAAAAATAGCGTAGCTTGCGCTGGAGGCGCAACGCTAAAGAAACAGCGGAACTAATGGGCACCAAACTAGTCCTGGCTTTTGGAACTACCAAGCACTACCAAGTCATTACTACCAAGTACTAAGCACTAACAAGTCATCCCCAGCATTTTCCGGAAGTACGAACTATCTTTGGGCGTCCCATGGCTTCTACTGATCGAGCGCCGCCACGCACACGCTTACATAGCTGTTGCCTCAAGGTCAGCGCATGCGCAGATCCAATCATTATCACGGCGCAAGCGCAGATCTCGGCGCGGCAGCGGAAACCGGTTGCGCGCAGTGTCTCCGAGCTGCTGCCGAGCTGCTGCCAACGCCGCCCGCGTTTCCCCGGCGCGAACGCGGGAACCGGGGAAACGCGGGCGGCGTCGGCAGCAGCTCTGCGCGTTGCCTCGTTGGTGCTGCTACAATTTCTTTCTCTATCTCGCTCTCATTTTCTCTTTCCGTCTCCCGAGCATTGCGCGCGCCGCACGCATGCTCTCCTTCCCTCTCCTTAACGTCCCATGTCAAGGCAACATGTGCACGGCACTGAGAGGAGGCGAGGCACACGCCGCTCCGCGAAGTGGTTGCTAGGCAACGCAGTGACGTAGTTTTGCGCCAGCAGGCGACACTTTTTACAGTTAGCTGGAACAGCTTCGCTGTTGAAAAACTCTTCATGCAGGAGCTTTCCCTCAGATTTCTATAGCTGACAGTTAGTCCTAGCGCGCTCAGAATCAGTAGGACTGCATAACTTTTTTTTTAGTTTCCTGTGTGTGCGTGCTACATCTTGTGCGTCCGAAAACACTGCTTACGCAGCTGTTGTCCTTGTGCTTGAAACACGTGCATTCGTGCTTGCAGACACGCACGTGCTTGTTTGAGTGCAAGAATAAGAGCGGCGTGAACGGGACTTTCATATATTTAGATGCCAAATAAATCAGCAATGTTAAATTATTGTTTTCTTTCTTTTTTTCATGAACATATAATAATATTTATGGGCTCATTTATTGCACCACGTTGGCGATTATTTTATTGCCACAGCAGTGTACACAGATAGCGTCCGCCTTAACAGTGTTCGCAGTGTTCTTCATGAGCCTTAAGTTTATGCATGATAATGGTTTCGTCGTGGGCTCAGATGGGTTGGTACGGCAGTGAATTTCCCATGGACCTTAATTATTTTCGTTCCTAAGTTTTAATATGCGCGTTTGTACATTCAGCTGCTTCCGGACCTAATAAATTTTGAGCTTCTTCTTGCTGTAAGTGCCATTTATTGTGTGCTTACCACACCGTGGTGCATACGCTGGTCTGGCCGGAAAGAACAGTAAACGTCGGGCTAAATCTAGCTCTGCCAAACGCCAAAAGGTTTACCAGATTTGCGTCTGTCTCATCTCCTGCATGCACCATCGAGGGGCGACACCAGTAACGCCGTGGCCAACATAGCTAACGCTAAAGCGCACTTGACACGCCAGGTACCTGGCAGGGCGCTGTTCCTGTAGCAGCAGCAGCAGCAGTATAGTCTCGCGCGCTGCGCAGCGCCATGTCGCCTCCGCGTGTTGTCAGAACAGTGTGCGAGGAGCTGCAGAGCGTACCATTAAACCTCGTTATCGAAAGATGTCAATGCTTCGCCTTCTGGTGAAACTGTGACCTATTACAGCGAAGCTGTATGTGGCTGTATGCGGCGTGCAGGCTTTGCTGATGATGATAGTTTTCAGCGTACAGGCTTTCGCCTGTACGCTGAAAACTATCATCATCAGCAAGGGCTCAAGCGTCGTCCTGTTCTTCCACAGCTGGCTCGTTGGCACCCCTCGGCGCAACCGCGAGAACGCGGTCGGGCCACTGCTCCCGCGTTCGTCATCGTCTTCTTCCACAGCTGGCTCCATTGCCGATCATTCCAGCGTAGAATTTCACATCTTTTCTGTCGTCGTAATGGAGAGGCCGCATTTACGGGGGTATGAGCCATTGCTTAAGGGGGTATGAGCGATTCATTGTCTTACGTAACGGACAGATTTAATTTTCAAGCAACTTAATTTCGAAGAATCGCAAGCGACAATGGCGGGCGAATGCTGCTAACCACGCCGTCGAGCAAGCTCCAGACTTCTAACGCAAGCGACAACGGCGGACGTCGGGCATACCGTCAGTGACGTCTTTCTTTCCGTCGCAGCCGAACATCTGTGTAACCTCATTTAGAAGACGTAACCAAATAATTGAGAAATACTTTAATGAACCGTCGGGAATAACCCAGTGATAGACACCGAGGTCGCACGTTTCAGCTTCGCTGCTTAACCGTCTGTACGGAGTGCACCTAATTTTTGGGGTTTACAACATAAAGTGTACGCAAGAGTTTTGTGCACTTGTGTACAATAAAACACCTTGCCAGAAATGTTTAACCCCGGTTTTGTTTCTGTCGGCCTTTTCGGTTTTCTCATGTTATATATGTACATGTGCTCTGTAGGAAAAAGTTGTTCGCAATGTTTTATTGCCACTGCATGCAGTTTTATTGTATTCTCTCAGAATTATAGACCGCCGAGATAATAAAAGCTTTAAGGCATGCATACACTAAGTTCCTCCGGTGGGCCCGAGCTGGGCCTGGTCATGCAGGTATTGGGTGCATAGCAGGTTGCAGGTATTGGGGCATAGCAGGTAACATTAGTGAATTCTACAGCATAAATGAGAATGTAGCGGTCGTAATAAAGCTGAATAGGAGGTATAGAATGAAGGTAGTACAAGCCTACGCCCCAACCTCCAGTCACGATGATGAAGAAATAGAACAGTTTTATGAAGATGTCGAATTAGCAATGAGAAAGGTGCAAACTCAGTATACTGTAGTCATGGGCAACTTCAATGCAAAAGTGGGGGAAAGCAGGCTGGCGAGCAAGCAATTGGCAACTACGGCATCGATTCTAGGAACACTAGAGGAGAGATGTTGGTAGAATTCGCGGAAAGGAATAGGCTCCGAATAATGAAGACCTTCTTCAGGAAGCGCAGCAACAGGAAGTGGACCTGGAAAGGCCCTAATGGAGAAACAAGGAATGAAATAGATTTCATACTCTCTGCCGATCCGAGCATAGTGCAGGATGTAGAAGTGCTAGGTAGGGTAAGGTGCAGTGTCAATAGGTTAGCGAGGGCTAGGACCCTGATCATGAGTAGGGAACTTACACAAGAATAAAATTGGGTTGAAGTGCATACGGCAGGCATTACTAAATCATGACTGAGAGCTTACCACGGTCGTTGAAAAGAAAAGTGTACAATCATTGCATTCTACCGGTGCTAACATATGGGGCAGAAGCTTGGAGGTTATCAAGGAAGCTCGAGAACAAGTTAAGGACCGCACAAAGAGCGATGGAACGAAAAATGTTAGGCCTAACGTTAAGAGACAGACAGAGAGTGGTGCGGATCAGAGAGCAAACGGGGATAGCCGATATTCAATTCACATTAAGAGAAAAAAAAACGGAGCTGGACAGTCCATGCAATGCGTAGGTATGGATAACCGGTGGATCATTAAAGTAACAGAATGGATACCAAGAGGAGGGAAGCTCAGTCCAGGATAGCAGAAAACTAGGTGGGGTGATGAAGTTAGGAAATTTGCCGGCGCAAGTTGGAATCAGCTAGCGCAAGACAGGGGTAATTGGAGATCGCAGGGTGATGTCCACTGTGTCCTGCAGTGGACATAAATATAGGCTGATCATGTTGATGATATCCACAAATATATCCGGCGAGGCAACGACGACGTATGCCAAACTCCGGGGAGGAAGCAAGGAAAGGTTATAGCTTTAAAACCATTTCACCCCCACATGTTGTTTTCTCTATTGTAGCACTAAAGAAGGTGCCCAGTGGTTAACTTCCCTGTTTGTGCGGAGGTTGATGGCAAGACAGCTTTATTAAATTATATGTCTCTGCATGACCTACCCATCATAAATGATCGGGGTCCATGTTTTCAAAAAACGAGCGCGCGCTTGAGAGAGAGAGGTAGAAGAGAGGGATGGCAGGGAAATTAACCAGACGCATGTCTGGTTTGCTACCCTGCACTGGGGGAAGGGGGTATATGGATGAAGAGAGAGAGCACAAATGGTCGCCGAGACCTGTCGATTGAGATACTGCAATAACGCTTTCGTGGCTTTCTGTACCACTGATGCGTACGGCCATGGTCCAAGGATCTGCATTTCCGAAAATGGTCTTGAGTCCAGCCAGTTCAGTGCTCTCCGGAGAGCTTCACGCTCAACGTCTGTCTGGGTATAGAGACATAAGATGTGTTCAATCGTTTCTGTAGTTCCACAAGAGTCGCACATGGGCGTATACCCCATTCCAATGCGCTCGAGCGGTTCTGAAGTATACAGGCACGTCCCACTCGTGTCATTCTGGCGAAAGCAGCCAACGAGTGACAAAGTATCGTTACGAACGAAAGGTTGTTAATTTTGGCTCCTGAATTTGCGAAGTGCCATTCTCCGTGAAAAAAAAAATCGACGTGCTCTTACAGAGAGCAAAGTGTTTAGACCGTGGTTACACCTGATAAGCAGAGGCGTGCTGTAAGTGCCCTTCGCGATTTTGTAGGGGAGACAAATCTTACAGACTGTTTAAACGATGAGCAACACATGAACAAGGTGAGAGCAGGAGCCAACGTTTCGACAAGTGGACTTCAAGTCAACTTGCCTTGAAAGAGGCAAGTCCATTTGTCGAAACGTTGGCTCCTGCTCTCACCTTGTTCTCGTGTGGCTCATCGTCTTGAATGTCCATCTCCCGCATTCCCCGTGTTTTCTCTAGACTGCCTAAAGGTGACATTAGTATTTTGTCTTCTACACTGTGCTTCTTATTTAACGAGCTGATCTTGCGGTCGTCTTGTCCTGATGTATTTTATGAAGAGACTTGTGTGGACTCCTTCACGCCTGTGTAATGAGTGACCGTCCTATAGTTACTGGACTGTGCTTTCGGTGATGGGGCCCGTAGATGAGACAATCATTGTACGCTTGTATTAGTGTGTCTATCATGTTTTTCATATATAGTTTCCTCTTTCTTTTCCTTTGTTTCTTGAGTAACGAATTTGGGATTTTGGCATAGCTGGCTCTGACGTAGCCTACCTTCTCACGTTTCTAATCTAGAAATAAAAACAAAAAAGGAATGCTTGCGGGGCACCAATCAAGCAAGCTACTTGTGAGTACACGTAAGCACTGCATCAAAGTAGCGAATGGGTGGCTTATTTCACTACGTTTCCTCTGCGCACGTCTATACGCGATACACGACGAGCTCCGTGATGGTTCACATCAAGTAATTAGACAGCGATTGTGTTCTTGCTTCGAAAGTAAACATAACCCGAAGACGGTGATGCGCTTCGAGAGGTGAGGTAAAAGGTGTTTTTCGCAAACTGCATTTCACATATATATGCTCTAGTGACTTTTCATGACTATATGCTCTAGTTATTTTTATCTGAATATTATTTTTTTTATTTTGCCAAAAACATGTTCTTGATAACAAATCATAGCCTGGTCGACAATGCAATGAAAAGTACGTATACGCTAAATTTAAGGTAGTTGAACGGTATCTTTGAACGATCATCCCCGAACAGTCGTCGTCGTCGTCGTCGTCGTCGTTGTTGTTGTTGTTGTTGTTGTTGTTGTTGTTGTTGTTGTTGTTGTTGTTGTTGTTGTTGTTGTTGTTGTTGTTGTTGTTGTTGTTGTTGTTGTTGTTGTTGTTGTTGTTGTTGTTGTTGTTGTTGTAGTTGTTGTTGTTGTTGTATTGTTGTTGTTTAAAGACAATAACTAAAAGAGGACTTTTTTGATGTCTTCATGTCGCGGCCATGTTGTCCTTTCCGCGTTCAGGTTTGAGTGCAAATACAGATGCTGCAAGTACGTACAGCCTTTGTCAAGACTACACGGGCTACTCCGAGTCATCGCCATATTTGTCGCTCGGCTGTGTGGTGCGGTTCCAGCGGCGCTCCTGGCACTCTAGACATCTGGATAGTGACTACGAGAGCTCCTTTCGTTCTCCAGGGTGTATGAACCTTTTTGCATACTACAGCTAGGAACTCCTTTGAACAGCCATGGCGGTCACAGGAAACGTAGCCCATGTACTTTTGACGAAGACTGTGCATATACACGAAATGGCACATGAGGGCCATTTCGTGTATATATATAGTGTGATGTGTGACTGTCCCAAGGACTCGACCATGCTCCCTGTGCAGGTGCTCGTATAGTGACATTATTTTCATTTGAGTGCTTGTGAATTGCGTTCGTGTGCCTATTGCGTGTTGATATTTTCTTTGCTTTCTTTTTTCTTCTTTAGACTCGGCTTAGTAGTGCATTATGGGATATTGCGACATACGGTCCTACAGAGGCCTGCCTTCCCATTTTTCTACTATTAAAGATAAAAAAAAACTCGTGGCCTTCGTAACTTTCACTCCTGTTGGTGGACACCTGAACTGTCTGCACGCACCTGTTCCGAAAGATTCATCATTTAGCGTTTAAGCCATGCTATGGAACATTGAGCGGTGTACGTTTTCCAAGGAAATGATGTGTTCGTCTCGCACGCCTACAACAAATCATGAAGAGCTAACGGAAGCTGCTTGAAATTTGTGGCAACAGGTGTTATATAACTGGACAGTAACTGAATATATTAAATTCCTTCAGTAATATTTCATTTCAAACTCACTCGGGAATAGGACTTTACTGTATAGCAACAAAGAGTATACCTGTTATAATATCTTAGTATTTGGAAAGCGCATATACGCGCACAAGCGAGTCCGCAAAGGGATATAATCCGGCAGAAAAATCAAGTGTACGAAACTTCACACCACGAAAGAAGCAAAATAAATGCAGCCGCCTAAATGCAAATGTCATGCCAACCTTTAACTCAGCCAGTGCGCTCAGGTAACAGCATGAAACACGGGAATCCTTCAATTCTATGCGGCGGGAAGGAAAGACTACTTTGATCCGAGAAAGGCCGCAAAGTTTAACCCTGTAAGTTGGTTTGAAAGGCCGGAACCTCCTTATTGTTTATTGCCTTGCTTGTGCCGCCAAAGTGACGGAATTGTAAAGGTTAAAAAACGGATTTCTCTTTTTTTTTTAATTCCCATCTGTACTTAATGAGAAGCAGCGCGTTTTTCAGTCATTGAAATTCGTTAAGGCAAACTTCAGAACTTCTGAAACATGGAGAACGGCTAGCAAAGCACCCCACCCCCTGCCCTCGCCTATACACGCGCACTCAAGCAATTCAAGAAATTAAATTCATGAATTCAGTGTTTTTTAGCATTTCTTTAAGAACGGAATATGAAGGGTTCGGCGTGGCACAGTTTAGTATTAATAATGTTTCATTCTGACCGTGGGCTAACACATAGCAGGCAAATATTGCAGTCACGAATAAATGCAGCCGCATGAATCGGTTGTATCTCTCTCTTTTTTTCTCTCTCTCTCTCTCTCTCTCCGTCTCGATTGAATGAAGAATAGCTTTAAGTTCCAAAGTTATGGTGGGATAGCGAGGAGGAGGGAGAAGAATCCCATGATGGAGAGTTCCAGGTTAAGTTTGAGAGTAATCGGTTATTTATCGTGCACTTAAAGTGGAGCACAAGAATGTCTTCTTCTTTTTTTCCCGTTTTCGGTCGTATTTTTTTTTTCTTACCTGCACTTTATCGAGGCCACACGGCCACATGAAACAAATTCGAGACATTGTTCTCAACAGAACACCACTACGATTAATATTATGGAAGAGCAGAGAAAGAAATGAGGACGAGAAACACATTCAGAACAAAATTAGCAGATCTATAGGCAACCTCCTAATGGGCGTGAAAGAAGAACGCTGTCGGCTAACGACGAAGTCCTTAAGTCTCGCAAGGATTTCCGAATGCAATCCTTAGCTCATGCTGCATTCTTCACCAACATCACTCAAGTCTGCGGAAGCTTTCGCGGAAACCCTTATGAACTTCGAGATAACTTGCCACTGGCAGCCGCAGGGCCCACCCGCCACGGTACCTTGTAGATTATCGCGTTCTATACTGTTGCGTACGAGGATGCGGTTCGATTCCCGACCATGGCAGCCGCATTCCGATTGGAGCGGAATGCAAAGACGCTCGTGTGTGGTACTGGTGTAGTTAAAGAACCCCAGGCGATCGAAATCAGTCTGGAGCCCTCCACTACACTGGTGTCGCTCATAGTCAGTTTGTAACTTTGGGATAAACCCCGTTCAGCAACGCTGGGGACGAATTACAACAAATGAATGATGACCTTAACCGAGAAAGTGTAAGAGTGGGGTTGAAGATTATTATGCAAAAGAGAAATATAATGTTCAATAGCCTGGCAAGGTAACACGGATTCAGGGCTGCCAGTCAGCATCTAGAGTATGTACAGGAGTGCGTTCATCTAGGTGAATTACTCACAGGGGACTCTGATCATGAGAAGGAAATTTACAGAAGAATAAAATTGGGTAAGAGTGCATACGGGAGACATCACCAAATCCTGACTGGGAGCTTACCACTGTTGTTGAAAAGAAAAGTGTACAATCCCTGCATTCTACCGGTGCTAACATATGGGGCAGAAACGTGGAGGTTAGCAAAGAAGCTCGAGAACAAGTTAAGGACTGCACAAAGAGCGATGGAACGAAACATGTTAGGCCTAACGTTAAGAGACTGGAAGAGAGCGGTGTGGATCAGAGAACAAACGGGGATAGCCGGTATTCTAGTCGACATTAAGAGGAAAAAATAGAGCTGGGCAGGCCATGTAATGCGTAGAGTAGATAACCGGTTGACCATTAGAATAACAGAATGGGTGCCGAGAGAAGGGAAGCGCAGTCGAGGACGGCATAAAACTGGGTGCATGGGGTGATGAAATTAGGAAATTTGCAGGCGCAACTTGGAATTAGCTAGCGCAAGACAGGGGTAATTGGAGACCGCAAGGAGAGTGGCCTTCATCCTGCAGTGGACTTAAAGATAGGCTGCTGCTGATGACGATGACGACGATGATGATGATGAGCCCCGCCAAATGGCGGCATCCGCCCGCTCTATCAAGGCTCATTGCAAGTTTGTCAATCAAAATTAAGATGCTCACAATTTTACTGCGCACACTTTAAGGGCTCTAACGGTGTCGGCGCATGCTTTGCTCAGTGTCCGCAATGTTTCAATCCGACAACTCTACTCGCCTGCTTGTGCATATTCTTCGCAAATCACCTGCAGTCAGCGACACCGGGGCTGAATATGACGAACAGATGCGACAAAAAGTGAATGAGTTCGTAACAGTTAAGATATTGAAATGCTAAAATAGGAAAGCAAGAAAAGTTAAACACTACACTATACGTATACACTAGGTAGACTCGCCGTGGTAGCTTAGCGACTACGGCGTGGCGCTAGTAAGCACGAGGTCCCGGGATCCAATCCCGGCAGCGACGGCCGCATTTCGATGGGGGCGAGATGCAGAAACACCTGTGTGCCACATGTGCATTGGGTGCGCGTAAATGAATCCCCAGGTGGCCAATATTAATCCGAAGTTCCCCCACTACTGCGTGCCTCATAGTCAGATCGTGGATTTGGCAGGTAAAAAGCCCATAATTTATCTTTTTGAACCTCCTCCTGCATATAGTTTGTAAGATGTATTGTTTCCTCTCTTGGCTTCGTCCGCGATTGCGCTGTGAATCTGTTAATATTGTATAAACTTCACTACGCATACCACCTGCGTCTTTCTAGACCAACTATGCTTCGCCTAGTAACGGCTAATATACTTCACTGCGCATACAACCTGCATCTTTCTACGCCGACTCTGCCTTGCGCCTAGTAACGGCCAAGACAAGGCTCGCTTTGGTTGCTCGCATCTGTATACAAGCGCGTCGCTGCTACTTGGAGCAAGTTGCCGAGTGTATGGATCCGCTTCCTGTCTGCTAAAGCCCCCTGCAGGAGAAAGGCGCCCTCTCTCGCCCTCGTAGGAAAGCGTCACCTGCGGCTGACGGCACGCGTCGGCACGCGCCGTCTCTTCCAACGAGGCCGGCGTGAGACAAGCCGAGCGGGCGCCTGGCGTCATCGCGCCAAGCCCGGCGGCGCTTGGCGCGTAGACAATGCCGTTGCCGCCGGGACCAGCGGCCTGTTGCTTGCGCTCCGTTCCCTATTCGTCCCCTTATATCCTTTCCCGCCCTTTTCTCTGGCTCTTCCTCTTTTCTTTCCTATTTTTCCCGCGTAGCTTCGGGCCTCGCTCTTGCCACTCTTCCGCTTCGACCCCTATACAGCCGGCGGTACACGTTACACTGGCCTTGTTTCTTCTCTTTAACTTTGTACACAAGCCCATTGTGCTTGTTCTTCCCAGACTCCCCATCCATTGCAGGTCCCCATTTTTCTTCTTGAGGCCTTTGTGTGTATCTCTCTCTCCCTCCCCCGCTTGTTTGTGCAACTTCTTTACGCCCTCTTTCCCACCGTGCTTCTCTGGTGGCACCTCTCCCGTCCGCCATCCGTCCTTGTTTGTCTCTGACGGACGTATCGGGGAAGCGCTTCCGTCAATCGACGACGTTTTTGTGGCCGACTCGAGTGCGTGCGTCAACAGCCCAGCAATGCAGGAGCCGCTGTTCTTGGCCCTTTTGTCTTGCGCCATTTTCCTTGCTTTGTTCGGGCCGGTTTCGCTTCCCGTCCTGCACGCAAACGCTATGTGGTGGGCTTCGCTGAGGCTCCGATTCTGGCCGCTATGCGCGCTTGTCAGCTGAACTTTCGTGGACCGCTGGACGGTCGCGTGGCAATGGGAAGAGATGACGAGATCCATTGTGGGTGAGGTGAGTGGCCCGTTGGTTTGTTGGGAACCTGGGGTTTTTATGTGCGAGAAAGAGCGGAGGAAGGGTGAAGGGAAGCGCGTTAGGCCTCCCAGCACTGGGCGCAGCGAGTTGTGTATATATACGCGTTGGCGGATCTCTGCGGCAGCGTAATCGGGGGGTTCTTGGTTCTGACAGAATTCGGAAGTCGACTAGGAGGAAGGAAGAAGCAGAGAGCGAAGCGTTCCGCTGGCTTTTTGTTTTTGTCGGCTCGTCCTTTTCTGTTGCTTCCGCCGCGTATTTCCGGCGCCGAGAGAAAAACTAAAATAAAATGAAGTCTACACGGGAGGAAGCGAAGTGTTGTGGCATCGTCAGCCGGACGGATTCATTGTTGTGAGCCCGGTTGCTGGCTGTGTCAGCAGTTCCTGCCTTTGTCTACGAAGGGGAAGAAAACAGCCGCTCTCTCGCGGACCTACCTCGGTGGTTTTCGACCCAAGGTGATTCTTTCTCTCGATGCAGCGACGACGACGCTGGTACTGTGCACTGGATCCGGTGGAAGCAAGATCTTTCTTTTTTTTTTTCTTTTCCCGCCTTTGTCGGGGCTTTTAGTCGAACGACACTGAAAGGCGGAAGTGGCTTTCTCTTTGCACTTGAGGAGACGTTCTGTAAAAAGCCGATCTCTAGCTTTATCGGGCCTCTTGTTCTTGTTGCTTCCTTTCTTGGAAAAGAAACAGTGTAAAAATGAAACTTTTGGTACGGAAGGACCGCTTATTCAGCAGTAAAAGTCTGCATCTGCCTCTTTTATATATATATAATTTATTTTTTGCGTAAAACTTTTTGGGTGTTCTAGACGCAGCCTAGTCTGGACTAGACGCAGGAGAAAAATAGCAAACTGACAGGTTTTCATGTCGCACCTCTAAATGGGCAGAATACGTGGCAGAGTTAGTGCTTGGCATTAGGTACCATACTTAATTCTCTCTGCAAACGTCGTTAGCGACTCTTCTTCGCCAACCGCTCTTTTCCTCCACTCCTACAAGCCTCGGCAAGACAATTTGAACATGTTGCACACCCATCGTAATCTCCCGATTCACGTACGTTCTACAAGATGCGGTATAATAACAAGGACTTATAGTGCCAGTCAGTTCATCGATTACAATTAATATCGTGATGATTGGAAATGAATTAATTGTTATTGGAGTGTTTTAACGAGCACTTTCTCTTGGGCTATTCCATGGTAGAAGAGGAGTCAACAGCACTTGTCGTTCTTGGGTATCAGCCACCCACAATGCTGGGTAGCCTGGGTAAATTTACGAAAACTGGTGTATTTACTGTGATGTACCACGCGAGGATGCCATCTTTATTTATTTTCGTTTGATGTCTGCGTTTTGCTAGGAGCTTCCCATACAATTACTAGCCCCTTTGTTGTTTTACTAGTAGTCAAAACATCTCTTTACGCTCAGCGGATGCACCTGTTTAGATATGAACGGCGCAGAGTGGGGCATTACCTGCATATCAACCAGCTTCGGCTTTCATCATTGGGAACTCATCTGTGCGTAATTCAGAATAACAGAGGTGCTTAAGACTGCAGTTTACGATTGAAAGTGTTTGTTCAGTAAACGCTTAGTTTTTACATCTTCAGTTTTCATAGCCCACGTACGCAAAGACCATGTTCTTTTCTCCTGTATATCGGTCTGCACCGCGTAGCACGTATACTGCAGAGAAGAGTGTTTACAGTCGATAAACCTAAACACAATTCAGGTGAAACGACGAGATAAGCATAAATTAATTTCAAACATATCAACTTGTCCAAGAACAGACCGGAGTTGAAATTTTTCTATTGGTATCTATGGTTATTAGAAGTTTAAATATAACACGAGTGCGCTTTCAATTGCGCGCCATGGTAAGCTCGCGAGAGTGCCCTGTGAATCATAAATTCGAAGGAAACTACATAAACATTTACTGCAGTGAGGGTAGTAATGAATAAAAAAAGTTCCACAGCTCACTACGAAGAACTACAAGGGAATTGTTACAGGTGGTGATCACGCACACAATCGAAGGCTCTCCTTTCGACCACTGCCACCGCGCCCCATTTGTTGCATCACCACTTCTCGCGTCGAACCATCGCCATGGACCACCATACAGCACAAACTCGGCATTACAAGTTACTGGGCTTCTGAACGCTGAAATCAGCACCCATTCCCAACAGGCAGTGGGCGCAATAGACTGCAGAAGGATTGAATATTGAGCTTATTGGTAGTTTGAAACTTTTGGAGGAGCTCTGCACATTAGGGTGTAGGGAAGCGCCTTGGGCCACCCAGCACTGGTTTCTAGCGACAGCCAGGCTGCGTCGCAAGAAACCAGGTTCCCTTAGCGTAAGCTGAGCTTATGGGATAGTGTCACAGTCTTACACATCCTCATGAGAGTGCTACACTAAACCAATCAATGATACGAGTTTGAAGAGCTCGCAAGGCTTACCGGCGTATGTGCTTGTAGCTGCGATGCCAGTATTAAAGAAGGCATAGTAGTTCCAGCGGGACACCCATAAAGCGATACGTTGAAACCACTAAACGATGTGAGTGATATTCACCCGGACAATAACAGGCAGGGTCGTCTAAATTTTTGCTTGTGAGTAGCACTCGGTTCATCGTGGTGCATTGTGTGGTTCGAGCCAACCACCTGGCTCGAACCGCACGTGTGCGTGTGTGTGTGTGTGGTGGGGTGTGGGGGGGGGGGGGGGGGGGGCGTTCTTCATAAAAAATTGGCTGTGGCTTCACTCAGTTATGCCTGGGTGTGCGTAGCGAGAGGTACGGTTAATGTTATTGTTTAGCTTGGTTCTCTCTACGGTTACATCTTTATCGTTTAGCTTCGTACGTCTGAGTTTTTAGGTTTGGTTGTTACCTCTCGTTAATTCAGGGTTACATTAAAGACTAGACATTTTTAAAGTGTAACGCATTTATTTTGAAAATCTTCCTCTTGTTGTTTCTCAATTGCCACAAAGACGGCCCGATGGCCGGTGAGGCAGGAGGATAAGGGGTTGTCGTCCAGTGACTTGAACACGTTTCGGGTGCTATCCTCATCTGAATCCACTCGCCTGGCCGCTTCGTACTTACGACGCTTCTCGAGGCGTGCGCCTCGTTCTTCCTCCGTCTCCTCGGCTCCCTGCCTCCTCTTGGTTTCGTTCCGACGATGAAGCCTGGCTTCTTTCAGTCTCTCCGACTCACTTTCCATATGTGCCGACGAATCCTGCCGAGCCGCCCCTTCTATCTATACGATGCAACGCTGGCTCCTCCTCTATTGCAACGCGATTTCACCAGCTCCTCCTCTGACGTCATGCGAGATGGCGCGGCGAGCGGCGCTGCCAGCTGCGGCGGTTGCTAGGCAACGGTTCACCTCGCGGTGCGGCCACCGGCCACAGCGAAACGGCGAGAATACGGCCAATGTAGGTCTCGCTACAATAAATCGGCGTATGATCATGTCATCATGATCATCTCCATGAAAGCTTTCCTAATTCACAGGCTCAAAGATAAATTATGTAGACACGAAAATTGTGAACGAAAGCTCGTGTTTTCTCAGCAGGCTTTTTCTCAGCAGGCTTTTTCTGTGTAGTCTGATATCTCTCTCATTTCTCTTTTTCTATCACCTATTTCGTTCTCCTGTCTCTCTCTCTCTTCCTCTGTGCACTTCACCCCTACACCTTTCACTTCCGGCGCAGGACACCCATCGTGCCTATAGCGCGCCCCGAAGCTAAATCGTCCTCTTCGTTTCCACGGTCACATCAGCACACAACTATGCACCGGTGCCCCTTCCTTTTCCCGAGTCGGATGACAAACCGGGAGGCACCAAAGGATGACTTCGGGCGCCTGACAAGCCAAGATACAGCCTTCGTCTCGTGTAGCACAAAGAAAAAAAATGTAACCAGAGAAAGTGCCCGCACCGCCGGCCCCGTATTGCTATTCCTTGCGTCTATACAGCTCGCAGCGCACCGTGCGTGCCATAAAAGCCAAGGGGCTGTCGCCTCCGAACCCGGGTACATCAATATATCCACCACGAGCGATCTTCCATCGCGAGCCTGTAAACTCCCTTTCTTGCTCTCGTCGCTGCTCAATAAGGTGTCCCGTTCCAAAAACAACAAACAGTCGCCTCCCTGTCGGAGCTGTCGCTCTCCGAGGAGAGGGTTGAATCCGGCCGAACTAATATCAACATGACCCGAGGCCTATGCACGGCGGCCACTCAGGGGTACGCCGGCCAAAGCCGCCCGCCTACTTTCCGAGCGCAGCATATATTGGCCATCGATGGCTCGTGTATGCAGATGCGAGTCAGGGCTGACTACGCGCGGCGTAGATGTTGCTGCTGCTTCAGGTACAGCCTTCTCCCGAAGGGTTCCCGAGAAGTGCTTTCACTGAGACCGAGCATGCGGTTAGAACGATAGAAAGGAAACAAAAGCAGAACAATATGGGCGACAGGTATGAGTTTCGGCGTGCTGATAGAGAGGTTATGCATACTAACGAGCGCGGAGCAAGAAAGACACGATTGAAAAGCTGTTATTACATTTCTTTTGTTTCTTTCTTTTTCGCCTCCAAAGTATGTTTGATGTGTTTCGGGTAGCTTTCGTGGAAAAAGAAAGGACCGAAAGTGCGCGCGGAGAGAGTAACACCAAGAGATAAAGTGCTAGAGTTCAAACAACTTTAGTTCGGGCAGCCGTGACGCCATCGTAGCGCCACTGACATTTAGCAAGCTTCAGAATGAGACATGTAGCTAAGGCGTCCCAAAAACACATGAGCTGGAATGTTCTAACGTTAACTCCCCAGTTATGCGCAAGCTTGCTTCTCCTGCGAGACACTCTTTGTGTGGCAAAGCAACCTTTACAAACGACCAATATGTAATGTTAATGAGTAGGCCGCTCAAAAATCTCGACCATATTGTATGTGCACCACGATAGCACTTTGGCAATGTTAAAAAATGCCTGGCGCCAGTCTGAGCCGAGAAAACGACGATGTAGCTCACAGCAGATCTACAAATCCACTACCCTACGGACGAGTAGAGAAAAAGGAGAGAAAGCGTATGCGTCGTCAAATTTGCCTTACCAGAACCACTAGCCAGCTAAAACGTAGCATTAAACAAGTTCATGTGTGAATAATAATAAAGCTGACACTAACTGATACTTCGACGCAAAAAAAAACAGATAATAGCCGATTGGGCTCAAGTTTGACAGTGGAAGCTTTGAGCGAGCGCGCTAGGACGGCACAGGGAAGTCGCGTACGTCCGAGAGGAAAACCCATGAGGGTTTGCGGGATGATTGTGGTCAACGTGGAAAAAGTTTCATGGACGGCGCGCGTGAACCTCGTCGCTTCTGAGCAGCAGCCTACCGCAAACGTCACGCGAAGCCCACGGTACGTGAAAGATAGACAATGGCCACGACAGTGCCGTCGACTGTCTTGACCACGCAAGCGTCCTCAACTACGCGCGTATCGTCCAGGCCCTATTACTCGTATTTTGTACCGAGCCACGCATCGGTGGATAGATGGACGGGTTTTCACCGTGAAACGGCGTGGTTCCTCACGCCACCAAGCTTGTTTCGCTTACTTTCCTGCGGCCTCTATTACAAGCACTCGAGGTTCGCGGTTCGTTCTAATTAACATACCAACGAATCTGAGAGCATCATTATTATGCCATAAAAAAAGTTCGTATCAGTTTCCGTTCGTTCAGGGTGTGGCTTCCTTTTCTCGTCCAGTCTTGCGACCTGGGCAGGTGTTCGCAACGATCACTGGAAACTTTGCAACATGCGTAATTTGGAAAGAAAGTTTTGTTATTTCAATGCGTCTCGTGTGAGGGACGAATGCGCTCTGTTATCGCTTAGTGGTCGAAATCATCACATCACCATCAGAACCGACACCAGAGTCTGGTTATTGTAAACAGCTATGGTCATGGAGGTTCTTACTGTGAAGCGCTTAAATTGTCATCAGTGCTCATTATTCGCTTTCGTGTTTGTTTCAATTTTCAATAGATTATGAGTGCTTAAATTAGGCATAGTTTTGCTTTTGCTTTTATGACTAACAACTAAATGTTTTCTCAATCTGACAGCCCCTGTACGACGATTTTGCTACCTAAACGAAGTATAGCTCAACCTCGGCTATCGAGGACGCCGACCGAATCTCTAATTCCTTATCTAGACAGAGAGAGAGAGAGAGAGAGAGACAGCATATTATTAACAGCAACGAAAGGTACAAAAGCTATTAGAGGTCTCTCGCACAGTTCAAAATCTGCTCGTACGTTTAAACAGAGAAAGGGTCTGCTGGCGTCAAAGAATGAACGAGCGAATACTGTCGGAAACCAACATTAGTCGCGCTCCTTTATTTGCTCTCAAATTTGTCTTTTTTTTTTCGACCGACACCACTCCCACCCAGTCACACTTTCTCCCACACTGAGCTAGTTTATTGCGCTTTCGCCTCTGGCAAGCGGCGGAGTCGTTGTTCTTCCGCGCTTCGCACCAAGATAGCTCACCCACGGCATCAGCAGCAGCAACAGTCTGCGAGAGCAAAACGCGCTCAGGAAACGGAAGCTAACTCACTCCCGCCTCTTTTTACGCTGCACGCTTCGGAGCGGAAGCGTTGTAAGGGAGCACACAACGACGGCTGCGCCAGTTTCTCGAGCGCAGTCATACACCCAGCCGTCCCCCACAAAGGAAAACGTGCAAGCGCGCACACGGACGACAGAGACAGAAGAGCCAAGCGAGAGAAAGTGCGATATATTCTTTACCACTCCCCCCCCCCCCCTCCACTCCCCTTCATCTATTCCTCGAGTGAATAAACTCTGACTAGTATTGTGCCGCATTGCAGATGTTACGGAGCGCTATGAGGCGGTCACCAGTGCGCACAAGATGGTAGTGCAGAGATTCCACGGCTCTTGGCTAGTAAAGCACATGTATTCTCCAGAGCTTCTTAGTGCCACGCCGTCCGTCTCGTGGCGTCATCTCGCTTGCCGATATCGATAGCAGATGACGTGGCAGGTGGATTCGTGCGCCGGGAGATCCGGCCTCACGATTGGCTAGCGCTAGCTTCCATAGCTTCAGCGATGGTGCAGCGTTTTAGCGAAACTGAGACTGGCATGACGTTTCTCCTTTGGCTTGGCGTACACGCGTGCGCGCGTCGGGAAGTAAGAGCGGTTTTCGGCGTACGGCGGTACAAAAAGAGAACTGGTCGTCTCTTCTTCTCTCTCTCGCGGCGGAGGCGCAAGAGAGATAGTTCAACCGAGACCACATTATGCCGCGCGCCTTTCCATACAAGTCATTCTCTCCACAATGCACGCGCCCCCGCGTCTTTCAAGGAGAACACAGAGGACCAACCACGGCCACAGTGCCGCCTCCAATCTCTCTTTCTTTTTTTCCCGGAGCAACACCCGAACCACACACACACTGTACTGCCGCCACCACCAACCAACTGCCTTATCTCGTCAGTGGCCGCGCAGCAGCCGCCGCCGCCTATGGCTCGCGCCAGAGCCATTTCTCTCTCCGGCACAAAGGAACACGCGTCGCCGGGCCACAAAAAGAAAGCGCAATTTAGAAACGAACGCGAGGGAAAACTTCCGCGCACACTGCTAGTACCTCTTTTCTCCTGTCTCTTCTTTTTTTGCCACTCGGGACTTTGACTGCGGAGAAGATGGCTCGTTGCGAGCAGAGAGAGAGAGAAAATCGCAGTTTCAGTTTATGGACCATTGTGCGCTGCTTGCACCTGTAAACGACTCAGTCTCGCGCGCGCCCGTTCCCCGGCTGTAGCGAATAAAGCTCGCATTGTGCGAGGATTTTCTTGAAAAGGAAAAAAACGCCACCATCTTCCTGCGCGGTGTATGTACTACACGTGTATATGATATCGGGCAAGTCTCGCGAGCTTCATTCTCCCGTGGGAGCCACTTCGCCGTAACGCTTTTTCTTCGGGGCGGCTCCACCGGTATGTTTTTTTTTTTTCCTGGCTCACGAAAGCAACCGCAACAGACCGGACGTCGAAAGAAACGCGATGTTAATACGGTGGCTTCACTGACACTACAAGTATGTGACGCGCGATGTTGCTTCGCTGAGGCAGCGAAAGACTCCGGTCGCGGACAATGCATTGCGACGGGCCGGCGCGAATTCATTCCCACGTGACTGCTCGCTCGCTCCCCCACCAATCTCTCTCACTTCTCTCCACGTTCTCTTATTCGCACGATGGAAACGTTGCTTTCTTTGTCATGTTCGTAATGGACGCCAGGACTGTGGTAGCCACCCTTCTTGAGATTTAATATACGCACCTTTCTTTTTTTTTATTTTGAGCCATTTGTACGGCGTATCTATAGCCTAATTCATCCCGGCGCTGTCTGTAGCCCAGCGTATTGTGTGTTATCCCATTCTGCATCTTTTGTATGCATGTTATTTACAATGCCAGTAATAAGTTATTTACAACGCCAGTAGTAGAACCAGTGGACCTGTATGGCTCTTTTTTTTTTTTCCGCGGCTGTCTACACGTTTCTACGTCCCGGTTCTTCCCTATTTAATGCGTTTATCTTATTTTTCACTTCACAACTTCGCTATAATACACGTACTGTCCGCTATAATCCCACATTTCTTTTATTTTTTTATCGCTCTTACGCGTTTTTCCGCGACATATATATCGTCAAGGCACAGCTCGGAATCGCTAACGCGCTTCCCGTCTTGTTATTACTCTCTCACCTTTCCCGTCCTTATCAATTCGCTTTTCGAGCTCGTGACCAACGCAGTTTAAAATCGCGAAGAACTTGCTTAACACCGCCGCCGCAGCTACGCTTTTCTCATCCTCTCCCCTTTCTCAAAAAAGGCGATAGCATAGAGACCAACCCGCCTCATTGTGAACGTTGTATGAAAGAAAATATACGACACCGCGTCTAGAAAAGAGAGATAACGGCCAACGAGTCTGGGTTTCTTTTGCCGCGAACAGAACGACTTGGCCGTAGAAATTGGACCGCTGCTGAACTGGGGGCGTAACAGCCGACTGGCGCTACAGTCGGCCAGCAGAGATAGTGGCTCGCCCAGCGGGTGCAAGTTGGAAGGAGGAAGATGAAAAAAGGGGCGAGGGGGAGAGGGGGGGGGCAGTCAGTTGTGACGTCGTCTCACGGTTCCGCTTATCAGTAATGCTTCCTGGAGGCCGTCTCACTATGCCCTTATTGAGAGCATCCACTGTCGAGACAATTATGTTTCCCGTGTCTGGTCTGCGCGCAGTTACTACAGTACGCCCGTCTTCACTATACACACACCCGAAAGTTCAACAAAAGAGCATCGCTTTTTTTGGGAGAATCAATGGCCTAAGAAGAAGGTGCGAAGGCGGGAGGGAACGCAGGGCCATTTTATGTGCGCCGAGCAACGGCTGCGATCCCCACAATGGGCTACGATTTCGGAAGAGACGAGACCGAGATATTGCTTCGAATCCTGACGACGCGGTGACCGAGTCTCGAATTGTATAAGTACATAGCCCGAGACTTTAGAACTCGAACGACGCGAAAACTGCCCGAAAGAGAATAATAATAAAGAAGCGTTTACAAGCATGCCCGGCTGCCGTGAAAGACGAGGACAGAACGCCGACGACTTTGTTCCATTGAAATCGTTAGTGTAGCATTTCGGGTGGGCTGAAATCGCCGGGAGATTAGGCTCTGCCCGTATGTCGACGGCACCCGTACGCGGGTAGTAAGCTAGCTGAACAAGCTGTGTGAGCTGGCAGTGATGCGTTCTTTTATTTAATGTTTTCTATTATCTGGCGGTTTAGAAGCTGCGAAGAGACTCGTAAAAACTGGAAGTCCTTGCGATTTGGCCACCGATATCCTCACCCTCCAGTTCCTTTCTGTTGTGGCCCGTTTTAGCAGTGGCACTTTGTTAAGCGTGCTTTCGTGTATATTTTTTTTAGCTCAAAACTTGCTACGGCCCGCTCCCAAGTCTTTTGAGTCGGCACTCGTTCTCGATAGCAGTGTACGCTTGCACAGCGAAAGGCATCTAAGAAGCCAATAAAACGAAGCAACCATGAAAACTGCACGCCTGGCAGTTTCCTCTTGAATGGTCCCTAGAGTCGTTTCGAGTTTACGTGTCGTCCACGGACTGCCGTATAATAAAGGTGTCGACTGGTGTACCGGCCTTTCAGAGTAGAATTCGACCAGTGTAAGAATACATCTTCGCTTAGTCGTCGTCCAACTCATTTTACGTGCGTACAACGTACTTCGCTTGAGAATACTGGCGATGTAGACTAAAAACTAATAAATATATACAAGTACAGGTTCTGGTCACTCTGTTCTATTTTTAAGGCGTACATGGCGGCCCACTTACCTATATGCTGTTTCGTTGGCACATACAAAGGTTGGTTTATGCTACCTTCGACAGGCAACATGTACATCTCGTTTTGTATCTTTCGGTATAGAAAACTAGATATCTTTACATTAAACTTGAGTTCACGCAGAGGATTCAATAAAACAGCTTCATGCTGTACAAACGCTTTGCTGACGTTTTATTTCGTGCATTTACACTATCAAAATTGCGTGACATCATAGTTGCACTAATTGAACTAGTTGCACTAGTTGCACTTTCTGGACAAGCGCGCGACACCTTTTAATAAGCACGAGCGTGGGAACTATACGTGTCTCCTAAGCGTGCGACAGATTGCGAACACGTGTGTAAAGGGGTATAATAAAGAATAACTTCCACGCTCCGAGTGTTAAAATGCCCTCTAAATCTTACACCTACCGCGCTTTCCTGTTTATCTCTTAATTTCTTGCTTGCGCCTGTCGTAGAAAAACAACACGAGCGAGCGCAGCATCGCGAGAGCTCCCCGAGCACTTCACGGAGCGAAATTTACGGCCTCCTTTGAAACTCATAAAACTAGTTGCCTCGCTCCAATCCGCCCCGAGTATAATTCCGCGCCACCCCCATATCTGGCCTACTTAGCTAATCGGTACAGGCCCGCGACAACTCCCCGTTAGTGCTCCTCTCTGTAAAGGCGGGGTTGCGACGGCGGTGCGTTACTGAAGAGAGAAAGAAAGGTGGGAGGGGAGGGGGGGGGGGGGGGGGCGCTGGCCGCCGACTCGCGTACATCCTCGATGTACCGCTGCTGTTAAGTTACGATTTATTTTCTCTTCCTTGTTTTGTTTCTTTTTCATCTTTCCTTTCGTCGTCACTTTATTGTTTCTCGTTAGGCAGTGGAGCTCTCCCTTCAACGACTGTCACCCTTTCTCTTTCGTCGCCCCGGTAACACTAAGTGAGCGAATGCATACGCTCGCGAAACCAGCGACTCCACGGGTATTACTACCCGGCTAACTACCCGGGAAACGAATGGCACGAGTATTATTACGTGACTGACTACAGTCACTCAGCGCCCTGAGCCATTCTAGCCACCCTAGCCCGGCTCCAGATTTTTTTTTTTTTTTTTCAAAGGATTCCGGCCGGGGCAAGGGTTTGCGGCGCGCGCGAGGGCCCCATAAAAGCCCGGTCAGCAACCGTTCTCGCGTTTCACCCGGCAGCTTTAAATCTGCTGGCGAGCAGCCGTAAAGCGCGGATTTTCGTAGCCGGGATCGCGTCTCGAGCGGACTTATAGAAGGTGGTGATCGTATATACAGAAGCGAGTCTTGCAACGCCGGCGAGAGTAACTTGGCCAACTGTTTCCAACTCTTCGACCGTGCGCGTTAATGGGGTTTAACTTTGTCGGATTCCCAAGCGTCGTAGAGGCGCACCCGACGCATTTGGGGAAGAGGGAGCCAATCTCTTAATTTAGGTGTGAATGTGCCACTCTTAATCGCTCGTTCCGTGCTTCGTAGATATATAGTTGTGCGAAACAAGCGCGTGCGGCGCGTGAACGGGTTACGGCGTCGTGATTTTATGGACGTCGTTATTTCGTTCCTTTATTTATTTATTTATTTCACACGAGGCTTAGCACGTTATACAGAGTAGGCACATCCGGGAAACTAAACTGAAATAGAGAGATTGTGAAAGAAGACAGTGAGACAGGAAGAAGTTGAGTAGGCGTATGGGCGTGCATAAAATAGGGCGCCAACTTTTACGTGAGTTAAGTGGATTACTCTGTTGCCAGCGACGATGCTGTAAAGAATGCTCGTGCGAAGTCGGACGTTATTCCTAGTCGTAGAAACCACTATAAATGCTAACTGCGCTGCCTTGAACAGCAATTGTGACGCAAAATATTTCTTACAAGCTTCAGCTCAAGTATTCACGCCTTGGAAGGTGGAGTGACCGACCATCTATTTGTAATGCCACAGAGTGGTGGGGTATGCTAAGCAGCTTTCCTGCTTGTCGCACATTGGCACGCTTGGACGTAATAGACCTCATTAAACAGTGCGAACGCCGGATGACCGGAGGCTGGACTGCACATTATTTTGACTTCCAGCGTGTCCGGGTGCTCGTGATCCCCGATGAACTATGCTGTATGTGAAACGATGGTCTGTGCTTGCAGTCTGTGCAGTTGTTTATTGGAATATGCAGCGAGAATTCAGTGCATTCATGAATAAAAATTGTTAGAAGCAATGTCACGACGAATTTCAACGCTATAATGTGATTAGCATTGAAGAAATTCAGCGACACCGTATTGCCACCGCAGAGACGCATACGTATACGTTCAGTGGGAAGCGCTTCGCCATCTATTGGCGCCGCCGTAAAGTTTGCGGATGGTGCGTGTTAATTGAAGAGGTTAATTGGAGAACGGCACATACCCAAGCTGGTCCGATGGTTGATTTCGAACGCTGTTACCTCGGCACAGTAGCCCGACGCAGTACCCATTAGAGCCCAGACTACCCAATGACCCAAATTGGCGGAAAGATAGCGCGGCGGATAGTCTGCTGAAAGGTGTGTGAAGCTCCCAAAGAATGTTAACCTAATTTTTTTAAAGAACGCGAAGAACAAGGCCAGCTTTGTGTAATATACATATTAATCCACTGAGGACAAAAGGCCACCAGCTACTGAACATGGAATGTTATGTCCCTTTCTTCCTGTCCGTCAGCAGACGGCAAAACTCGGAGAAAGAAAAGGAAGAGCCTTAATAAACCCGAAGTTCAACAACAGAGATGCCACAACGACAAACTTTACCCCGTCTAGAAGAGCATCTCATCCGCGAAGACAAATTTCTACGCGAGCGCGCAAAAGGCTTTTTTTTTTTCTCGCCGCACGAGCGTCGTCGCTTCTCTCTTCCGGAGCATGCAGGCACGGACAGTGGAAGAACGGCGCAATGATTCCCAGCACCATTCCCCACCCCTTTCCTTTCTCCCCGAAACTGTCTTCTTGCCCTCTCTATGCCACCATTTGCCATCTCTTCCTGCCTCAGCGCATCTTCAAACGGGAGCGCAGCTTCTTTTCTCCGATTGTGCGAGTACGAACGCGGCGGCACTGTAGTCCGCCCGCATCGTTAATTTGCATATATATCTACACCTGAACTCGACCGTCTGCGCCTTTTAAAGGAACCGTGGACGATGGGCTCTTCCCCATGGGCCCGCAGAGCAACGGCCAGAGCACCCCCCCCCCCCCCCCCCTCCCCACTCCCGCTGAGTCAAGCGCGGAAAGAAAGGAGGGGTGACTACCAGGCCTTCAAGGGTTCTCTTAGCGGCGACGCGCTCGCGCCAAGAGAAAAGCGAAAGCGGCATAATTGAGCCGAAGGCGTCGACAGTCCATGGAGTGCCGCGCCATTTACTAGATTGGAAAACGACTCCGAGGAGCGCCTTCTTTTCAGACGGTGCCATTCGCTTAGAATTCAAACGTTCGTCAACGAACGTGAGTATGTGCGTGTGTGCGCGCGCGGAAGCAGTCAGTCGGTATATGTAAAGTAAGCTTAGCGTCGAGGAACAGGCAGCGAAAGGGCGTTTATACCGTATACGGGACCCGCATGCACCGCGCGCGATTGGGGAGACGCGCGCTGGCTTTGCTATAGGGGGCGCAATTTACTGGGCGCATTCGTCGCAATCTTCTCGGCGGCACTTTTTCCTCGGCCTTTTGTGAATTATCGCCTGTGGAATTAGCTAGCCTTTCTGTTGCTGGTGTCATCTCTCTCTCTCTCTCTCTCTCTCTCTCTCTCTCTCTCTCTCTCCTTCTCCTTAAGATTCTTGCGTCGTTGCTGTTTACCTCTCTGTCATAATTTTTTTTTTCGTGATTGGTGTCGCATACTGATGTGCTTGGTCATGTCACGTTCGTCCGTTCTAACAAAGCCATACGAGTCGGATGATCTATTGGTTTGGTATATATAAACAGTGGATGGAACATTTATAATCTGACTAATCCTCCTGTATTCTTTCTCGTACTTCATATGCCGGTTTGCAAAAGCGCAAGAACCAGGGAGAAATTTACGACTATAACGACCAGTAGGCAACTATAGGATAAATGGATATCGAAGTCATGCAGAAAGAAAAGTCTTGAGATAAAATTTGAAGAATCTGTGTGCGTGCGTTCGTTCGTACGTGTGTGTGTGCGTGCGTGTGTGTTTGTGGGGGGGGGGGGGGGGTGTATATGTCTATTAGAAGGAGACAAAATAATGAATCGTATTTCGTAGCTCACTGAAGTGTGTCTGTCATCTCTAAACTCCGTTTTCGAGGGTTCGACTCCCACCACAGGTCGTGGGTTCGAGTGCCTTAATTAACTCTTATTTAAGGCACTAGAACCCACTACCTTTTTGTTGGCGCCATGGTGGCACCATGTGACATGGTGGTACCATGAATTTTGCTGCCATAACGCCTCACAACGACCCATGAGCCACCTAAGGCTTTCGCCTTAAAAAGAAACAGCAGTCGGCACAAATACACATTTATTCAATGTTACATTGTGCCCGAGAGCCATGAAAAAATATCACGCAGCCCGCTCAATGTTCCAGGTCTAAAGCTCACGGGCCCCTTTTTTTTTTTTTTTTTTCCTTCGACTATAGGCCGCCGTCCTCTAACCAACTGCCATGTAAAGCTAGGGCAACTCGTCTATGCCTCAGCACCTTTCACACAAACTGTAGGCAGGCATAGTGAGACCAAGTGCTAAGGGTAGAGGGAGAATAAATGAGTTAAAGGAGAGGAGGCACCGCTTTCCTGAGCTCTCTCGCCGAGCGCGCTCACAAGCGATGCCCATCTAGATGCAAATGGCATGGCGTCCATCCTCCATAGTCAGTGGGGCATTCCTTTTTGCGCGGGCCGTTTCGTAGGCATCTGTCGCTTTCCTGCCCCTCCTGAGAACTTGACCAGATCTTAAACGTGCACTTGCCTCCCAAAAGGTCCTCCTTTTCCTCTGAACTGCACGCCAATGTGCCAACGGATATGCAGAGTTCGTCTTTGTCCGGAAGGCACTTGACTCTGAAGCCCCCGGCATATTTTGAAAGGAGAGAGCGCAAGGGGCGTACGTTCAAGGGCCGTTTTCTCAGTTCTGAGTGTTTCTGCCAACCGAGTCTAGTTTACTTCATTAGTGCCGATCATTTTGTAATAAGCCAGAACGCCACGCGAAGTTGTATCAGGCAGTGAGGCTTAGGGACTATTCTTCCATTAAAGTAAGTAACGAGTTTCTAACTTTATCTTCTTTATTCTTCGCTATAAGTGTACGTGCGTGCGTGTGTTTGTAGGGGGGTCTAACAGAACTTTCATTAATTTTTTATATTTTTCATAGTTACTGCATGAGCGGCGAAACTTGAGAACTTCAACTTGGAGCGTCGTGTTCACTGCACCTGTTGACACGGGGTCAACAATTACATCTAATAACCTAATATAATAAGTAGAAAAGACACGACACGCTCTCGGTATTCTTACTTCATAATTTTTAATTGTTATTCGAAAAATAACGTAAAATAGAACGTAAATAAAAGACGTAAAATAGAAACAATCGCAAATACAGGGGAAATCATTTTGTCCGTCCGTCCGTCCGTCCGTCCGTCCGTCTGTCTGTCTGTCTGTCTGTCTGTCTGTCTGTCTGTCTGTCTGTCTGTCTGTCTGTCTGTCTGTCTGTCTGTCTGTCTGTCTGTCTGTCTGTCTGTCTGTCTGTCTGTCTGTCTGTCTGTCCGTCGTCTGTCCTGTCTGTCCGTCCGTCCGTCCGTCCGTCGTCCGTCGTCCGTCCGTCCGTCCGTCCGTCCGTCCGTCCGTCCGTCCGTCCGTCCGTCCGTCCGTCCGTCCGTCCGTCCGTCCGTCCGTCCGTCCGTCCGTCCGTCCGTCCGTCCGTCCGTCCGTCCGTCCGTCCGTCCGTCCGTCCGTCCGTCCGTCCGTCCGTCCGTCGTCGTCCGTCCGTCCGTCCGTCCGTCCGTCCGTCCGTCCGTCCGTCCGTCCGTCCGTCCGTCCGTCCGTCCGTCCGTCCGTCCGTCGTCCGTCCGTCCGTCCGTCCGTCCGTCCGTCCGTCCGTCCGTCCGTCCGTCCGTCCGTCCGTCCGTCCGTCCGTCCCGTCCGTCCGTCCGTCGTCCGTCCGTCCGTCTGTCTGTCCTGTCCTGTCTGTCTGTCTCGTACGTCTGTCTGTCCGTCTGTCTGTCTGTCTGTCTGTCTGTCTGTCTGTCTGTCTGTCTGTCTGTCTGGTCCTGTCCTGTCTGCTTCTGTCTGTCTGTCTGTCTGTCTGTCTGTCTGTCTGTCTGTCTGTCTGTCTGTCTGTCTGTCTGTCTGTCTGTCTGTCTGTCTGTCTGTCTGTCTGTCTGTCTGTCTGTCTGTCTGTCTGTCTGTCTGTCTGTCTGTCTGTCTGTCTGTCTGTCTGTCTGTCTGTCTGTCTGTCTGTCTGTCTGTCTGTCTGTCTGTCTGTCTGTCTGTCGTCTGTCTGTCTGTCTGTCTGTCTGTCTGTCTGTCTGTCTGTCTGTCTGTCTGTCTGTCTGTCTGTCTGTCTGTCTGTCTGTCTGTCTGTCTGTCTGTCTGTCTGTCTGTCTGTCTGTCTGTCTGTCTGTCTGTCTGTCTGTCTGTCTGTCTGTCTGTCTGTGTCTGTCTGTCTGTCTGTCTGTCTGTCTGTCTGTCTGTCTGTCTGTCTGTCTGTCTGTCTGTGTCTGTCTGTCTGTCTGTCTGTCTGTCTGTCTGTCTGTCTGTCTGTCTGTCTGTCTGTCTTTTTTTATTTATTTCTTCCTCTCTGACTGTCTTTCCTTGTTTCTTGTTTTATTGACGTCACGTGAACATTTGTCTTATATTTATATAAAATCACCCCGTAAAACCCGGTAGACAAAAAAATCAGTACCGAGTTTGAGCTTAGTCAGCCGCAGATCCAGGAGGGATGTCTCGATTCCCTGATCCTGCTATTAGATGCGATGTCTCGTATTGCGTCCTTCAGTGGCATTTTTGTCTCCAAGTTCTCTACTGAGATGACAGTATTGATATGCAGAGAGCTCACAGGCATTCGTTTAGGTGACAAATACCCTGAATTGTGCTAAGCCTTTCCAGTCGTATACCGAACAGCTCCCCAGCATTAGAAAAAAAATGGTAATCTAAGCCCCTCTTTTGTTAAACATGGCAAACTCTTCTTCTTCACCATCATGATCATAACCAACGTCATCAGCATCATAATCACTGAGAACAATACTTCTCCTTCAGCCTCAGGCAAAGAGCCTTAATCCGTCCAGTGTGCTACCGTGCCCCTTTTGCGTGTGTTCTCTGCTTTGCTGCTGTTTAGCTAACAGCTCAAATGAAGGACACAGGACACAGTAACACGCGATGAGGACAAGTATTGACTGCCTGGTCTCCTTTATATATAGTGAACGGTACATTTATAGCCCGCAACAAACTAAGCGAGAAAAGGTAGAATCGAAACAAAACCAAAAATATCAACATTCACATAACCCAACGCGCATTCACGGGCTTTTCAAAGAGATCAGTTCTTTGTCAGAAAGAGCAATCGGTGGTTTGCAGCATAGTTCTCAAAGACTGCGTAAAACAAACTACTACTACATTTGAGTTCAGCCTCCCGATTTCATCTTTTCTGGCCCGTTAAGCAATACGTGTGCGCATAACGACACAATCACCGGACGCCTTGGCCCCCGCGGTTAGGCACGCAATTATTTTTCACATCGGGAGATGTTATGCCAGTTAATTGTATGTACAGTGAGCGACAGTGATAACCACTGTATTTCATGAGATCATGACAATTTTTAAGCTCAGAAGTACGTGGTATAGAGCTTGCATTTCCTCTCCCTCTCTCTGCATGCGAGCGCTTCCAAAAAAGTAGAAACAAAGAACGGTTGTCGAGCGAACAAGACGAAACTTGTCTTTGACAATACCGTTCATGGTATCGCGTTTCTTTGAACGAAGTCCTTCCTTACTACTTTGTCTTCAAGTCATCGAGTCGCTAGTTTAATGATGTCGCTCAAGAAGCATGCTTTGGCATGGCTCATCCGGAAAAGCAACAGCAAAATATACTCAGCTGTCACGCCCGAATGCACCGAAGTAGTGTTTGTTTTCTTTCTTCCTTTTGTTTTCTTTTTAATTGGAACACCAGCGCGACTCAAGGGAGTTGGACGCGTAAGAAACGCAGGCTACGAGATGACGCATAAAAAATATACACAATTTATTTTTTACCCACACAATTTGTAGACGCTTCACTGGCCTTCTTTGAAACGCGTAGCTCGCAGGAACAAAATTAATCACCGATGTCTCTGGTTCCTGTCGCTTGAAATTTTGTATTGTTTAGCGGTTCCCACGACAATAGCTCGGCTCAAATCTCAGAGGCACGAAAAATAAAAGAGGAATTTTTTTTATTCTTCTTGCGCAACACCATGGGTGCGATAATGACTTGGGCAGCGTAAAAAAATTTCGCTCCTCGCTTTTGTCTGGCCCGACGGAGATACATTAGTTGAATAATGACGCGTCGCTCATTTGCCTAGGCTCGGACGCATATTCTGTGGGAGTTTCTTTATGAAAGATACCTCATTGTGACGAGATTCTTAAGACAAAGGGACAGAAAGACAGGTTCCTCAAGGCCTCGCTAGATTCGTAAGACAGTGAACCAGATAGTGGTGTTGCAAGAAAGCTACATGCGTTATTCGATTTCTTATTTTTACTTCTTATTCAAACTGAAAAGACACTTCTCCTGCAGTCTTTTGTCTGAAGACTACATGTACATGAAATTTGCATCCGAATGAGTGACGTTCTTATTCATTATTGCTCTCTTGTTCAGAATCGTTAGCGCTTCTTTATTCTGTTTACTGTTTCAAAGGGTATAGTGGTGAAGTGTTCAGAGACTGTTCTGTCGTATAGCACATAAACATCACATTTTCACTGTTAGGTCATTTGTTTTGCTGTAAAATAACAGAAATATTGTTGTTAGTTGCGCCTGTTGAAAGCCACTTGCTCTACTTGAAGTCATGTGTTGTGTGGTGAACGACACAAATTCGGACACACAGACAGATGGACACATTCATTACTTACATCTCAATTAGACTATAGATGTGCAATATGAAGGTGTGAACACACACACACACACACACACACACACACACACACACACACACATATATATATATATATATATATATATATATATATATATATATATATATATATATATATATATATATATATAGTAAAGGATACGGTCACGCTGCGGCTTGCCACGCTGTGACTTTACATGCTGCCGAAGATGGTTCTGGCGGCTGTCAGGGTGCGCGGGTGGTGAGAACCATGGTCGACAAGACTGGGAAATCATCGTCGTTGAGCCATCCAGTGCATGCGCTACCAGCTACTCTGGCGGCCGGCACTGAGTGTTGCGCTCTGATCGCTGGTCTCGGAGACGATTAGCCCGTAGCTCTTGAAAAACTAAGGCAGGAAATTCTTGACGCCAAACCACACTTTGTAGCACTGAACGCGGATGGTCGCATTGATCGCGTTCGGTCGCAATGCATCGGTGTGGTCTACGACGTGGCTTCTTCAATGAGGAGGTGAGAATCTGTGCTCGTATGGGACGCAACTTGCGCTTTTTCAGAGTTGCCACTGACGGAACAAGGCTCGTCAAGGTGCTCGAACCGGGAGATCTTGTAAGGACGCCGAGTGCTACGCTGCCTTCCTGGTCAGTGTTCATGCCATCTGCAAGAGATAACTGGCCCTCGATCTGCACTGCGTATACTGCATACTATAAGAACATCTGGGCCGCATGGGAATGATGATGACCTTCGATGATGATACCTGCCTTCCTGGTCAGTGTCCATGCCATCTGCAAGAGATAAATGCCCCTCGATCTGCATTGCGGAATGCATACTATAGGAAGCTTTGGGCCGCATGGGAAGGTCATTAATGATGATGACCTCGGACCCACTCCGGTCTTTAGTATTGGTGATCCCAGCCGTGGTGGTCTGCTTGGCTCCCTTCAGAGAGACGTCGCTAGGTGAGGCATGAACGTCTCCGCATTCGGCCAATGACTGTTGTGAAGTCTGGAGGTGTGAGTCCGACTGGTCTTAAGATCCGTGGAGATATCGGTGTGTTCCTAAAGTGTTAGCTCTTCATCATCGGTGCTCGATACCACGTTGTGTGCAGTTGAGCTGTCAAAAGTTCGAGGTTGGGATACTAGGTGGATCTAGCGGAAGCGGGATAGTAGTGGAAGCGCTGGTGCGCCCGGCGGTCCCCACTAATTCGGATGGAGCCGACGGCGTCACCCGCTGAGACGGTGCCTTCATGTGCACATCCGATGGCGAGCTTGAAGGCCGCGTCACCGACGGCTGGGGATGGCAAGTGGTCTTGGCCTGATGTGTGATGTCAGTGACCGACACAGAGTTAGAGACATGTAGCGGCAACTTCAGGCTTTGCAGGGGGTCTGCGGCGGACCTCTCTGTCAGAGGGCTGCAGGGCACACCTGCCGCAGCAGCGAAGCTGTAGTTCACCGGAGTGCCATGCGCAGCACTTCGCTGGTTGGACTCACCACCGGCATAAGGAAGCTGGCCGAAAGCAGCGATCAGAGCTGCACTCCATTCAGGCCACGACCGCTGCTTGATGCCTTCGTAGTTTTCTCATGCCTTGGCGGCACCGCAAAGTCATTTTGCTGCAATCAGCCATCTTGTGTGGTCACGCCAGGCATGGCGATCACCCAAGGCATTGATAGTTTTAACCCAAAGGGTGGCGTCGTCTTGAAAGCCGCGGAACGCTGGTATTTCCATGAAAGCAGGCTGTAGGGAAGCGTGGACGGCGTTCCCAGGCAGGACGCAACCCCTGACGGATGCGAAGGCGCTCTTCATAACCTGGAGCTGTTTTGTCAGCTTGGTGATGGCGTGGACGAGGTTAACGTTACAGCCCTGTCCTTTAGTCGCCAAGGAGGCTTGGACGCCGGCCCCGGACGATGCAGTGGGTACTTGCGACGCTGGTAGGGTGGCGGGCACCATACCTGAGGAAGCGTGTACGGCATTCCTGGGCAGGAGGGACCCGGCACGCCGAAGAACCGGGCGAGGAAACGCTTAAGGCTGGAACGCCTTAAGGCAGGTTCGTTGTATGCTGCGCCATTGTAAAGGAACAGAGAGCCAACCGCACCAGAACCCCTGGTTAATTTACCTCTGCTTCCTCTTCTTTTCACGCGCCCGCAGTCCGAGCGCCTCTTTGTCTTCATGAGATACCTTAAACCACACACACACACACACACAATATATACAGTATATATATATATATATATATATATATATATATATATATATATATATATATAAGGAAGAACAATCCACACAGCACCCTCTATGCAATGCCAGCAGAACGTCATGGTCCAGGAACTGAACGTTACACAGTTCTCGTGCTTGCTGCTCATAAAGCGTACAAGTTAACAGTACATGTGAGATGCCCTCGCCTGGTTCTCCGCAAGCACATGATGTTATTCAGCGTGGCCTATTTCAAGCAGGCAGTAGTTGGTGAAGGCCACACCTAGCCGAACTCGATGCATCAAAGTTTACATACCTCTCTCCGAAAGTCAACAGAAAGTCTGAATTTTAGTTTGAGGTCCACTGCATAAAGAGTATAAAGTGCCTACTGTAATTGGAAACTTCAAAACATCTACAAAGAGGCCCCTCATCATCTTAACTATAGTTCATAAAAGACATCACGCGACAATGATTACGTTTTAATATGTTCTTACGAAAACTGCAGAAGAGAACTGAAGAAAGCAACGGCGTTGTCAGTAATACGGCCCCGGTAAAACACTAAGCAGCAACTTAGCGATTCAGCTGACTTTCGTCTGCTTCTTTTCAATACGTCCTCTCAATGGCGACAGTGTCAACGGTACAACAAGAGAACCGAGTGGGGCAATTTATTCGAGAATCTTCCTATCGGGGAGCTCCTCTTTATCTCCTTCTTGTTCTTTGTTCTTCCTCATCTGTTCCCTCTTTTGAACGGAGACAAAACGAGATTACGTTTTCAAAACAATGCCCCAAAAAGAGCCGGCGACGCGCGAAGCCACGGCGGAGAAAAGAAGAAAAAGAAGAAGAAAAAAGAAATGCACTCATACGCGGTACAGACGGTCGGACACACATTGCAGGAGAATAAAGAGAATTTACGAACGAAGACGATGAACCAATAGCAGAAAGTGAAATCTTTACAGTAACCAAAAAAGGTAAAAGAAACGAAACAAAGCGAAATAGAATGAGGCACTAGTTCTCCGAAGGAGGAGAAGACCCTCCATTGTTCGCTAAAATCAGCTTCCAAAGAGACAAGGGGAGGTCGCGAAGCGCTCTCCAACCAAACATAACGCTCCTCTTTTTATATTTCGTGTCGCGAAAATACTCTACTTTCACGAGCGACGGATAGTGAGACAAGAAAAGACAGCGCCCAACCGACCCAGCTCCTGCTTTTATTTCTTTTTTTTTTTTCATTTTTGGAGCCTTTGAGACAGAGACTCGATCGGGGCGACAGAGAAAGTACAACACTGCCCGTGTCTAGCTTTCTCTCTCTCTTTTTAACAGAAGCGCGCTGTGCGCAGAGAAACAGCAGCAGCAGCAGCAGAAGCAATCCGCTTCGTCAATGAGACACATGGACTGCGCACTCTCGCTTTCCTCTTTTATCCCTTTGTTTATCCCGTTCGCCTTTTGCGTTTCCTTAACAGAGCTCTCTCCGGCTGCGAGCTGATGAATTCGCTTCATTTCCACACCGGCTGTCGGAGAACAGTGGCGGAGAAAGAAAGCCAGCGCGGCCTGAGGGCCAGACGAAAAGAAAACGGAGGTGCCCGCGTCGCTTTGCTTTGAAAGAAATCCGGAGCCCTCGTCTTTTCTCATCCAAATTTCCTCCCTTTTCGGTAGCACAATGCCGTCTATATAGACACAAATGCGCGCGCGTGCTAGCGCGCGAATCCTTATACGCATTTACGTTTGCCTCTCTCTCCCTCTTTCCTCCTCACATTCCTCTGCACCCCTCTGCTGGCGTTCTTCAAGTTCCGGCCGGATTGCTACACTTTTCAGGGGGGGATGCCATTTTCTCCCTTCCGCCGCAGTTTCTCTCGCACCCTGGTGGCCAACGTGCGAACGACCCGCGGGCAAAGCGAAGTCCAAACCGTGAGAAGAGAGAAAGGCCTAGGCTGGGGCGAGGAGAGGAGGAATGCAAAAGAGGAATTCAATGACATCGCGTGAAAGCAAGCCCAGTGCCTATATACGGGTAGAAGCTTGCCGCCAAAACGCCACTCCGCTTCCCTTTCGCCCAGACACTGCCGCGTGCGTATACGTTTTTTTTTTTTTCTTTTTTTTACACATCTAGCAATGGGGCGAAAGGAGGAGGTGCGGCTGCACGAAGACTCCACGCACGCACACACACACTTAGTATCTATCTTGTATATGCAACTCGCCAAAAAAAACGCCAGTCTGTTCACTTTTCTTTATATGTGGTAATTTCTTTTTCTCCTCTCTCTCTCTCTCTCTCTCTCTCTCTCTCTCTTTCGATCTGTCTTCCTATTTTTCATTTCTACGTCCCGTCGTTTCACGCAGCCAACGTGCGAGAAACCCTTTCGCTCGCCCGGATTCGCTGCGTGCGTGGTGAAATTCCCGTATATTCGTGCCGCTCTCCGCTTGTTTCGGCTCTATTTTCCGTCTCCCGAAGCATTCGATCCTCGCGAGTGCGCCATTCTTCCGCCCTTTGTGCTATCCCATTGTGTCTCACTAAAGGGGAGAAATCTCTCCTCTTTTCTTCACCGTCGGCCTCCACACCCGTTTAATCTTTTATTTTCTCACTTTCCGTTCACTTATATTCACTTTCTCTCCCCCCTACTGGGTGCGCGGACGCGCGCTTTCTACGTTTTTGAGCGCGTCTGTCTCGAAGCGATGCTCGGTGCGGAAGTGCGCCGTTCAGCGCAAGAACGGTGACCGGACGGACTGCGGGGGTGGGGGAATTAAAAAGGGAATGAAACGTACCCGGAAGAAGGAAAACGATGAAAACGGAAATTAAATCGAGAACTATAGTAAACCCGAGTAAGCTTTGAGCTAAGTGAAAATGGCGCACACGAGGGAGACAAGAAACATAAAATAAAGGAGGAGACGCAGGCGCTGTGCCCTTTTTTTTTCTTCTCAATCGAGCGAAATTGAGTGAAAATGAGTCTCTCGCCGTTTCAATTTGGTCGCTGGTCTCGCTTTCTCGATAGAGACGAGGTTCGGCAGGCGAATTCGAAAAACGTATAGAAAAGAGACGAAACAAAAATTTTAAAATAAGACGCTTGTACTTGAGCCCGGCAACACTGCTGCACAACGCTTGCCTTGATTTTTATGTTCTTTCCTCCACTTTCTTGTGTATGTTTCTCGCCGATGCTGTTTCGTTATTGAATATTCCTGCGCCCTTCCTATACCTATGTTCTTTCTCTTTTTTTTTTTCACTAACCATTGCAGTAATAACATTACGGTGTAAAGAAGCTACAGTAATTGATAGATCGATTTTATTGATAGGGGAGGCAGAGCGGTCGACCTGAGCTAGTGTACTCTAGTCTGCTACTCTGCACTGGGGAAGAGGGACGAAGAGTGAAAGTACTGGGATGGATGATGATGATAAGAGGAGTGTTGAGTGCTTATCTACATTAGAAGGTGACCCTACTAGAGCCTCTCGTCTAGCTTCGTGTCCTGCAGACTCTTAAACAACGCTTTAGTTGCCCGCACTGAATTTGCAGTTGCACTGAAGTTGCAGTCCTCCGCCAGTGGTTGCCAGCTAACCCTGGCTAGGGAACCTTCCGACGTCCTTCGTTCCATCATGTATGCTGGGCAATCACACAATATGTGTTCCAGCGTTTCAGGCGTCTGGCAGTAATCACAATCAGGGCTGTTCGATTGGCCGATGAGGTGTGCGTAGCGACGGGTGAAAGCAACGCCCAGCCGAATTATGTGTAGCATGACGCTTTGCTCCGCGTAACCTTTGGGGGCAAACAGAATTTACCGTCTGGGTCGGTCATATGTAGGCGTCTGTGGATGTTGTCAGCTAGGGCTTCGTATGCCTTTGTAAGGTCCTGCATGAGTGTCTTCATCTCTGAGTTGGTGTCAGGTCGCGAGTATGCAATCCGTACTTCATCAGAGGAACAGGATGTCGATCTTGCCTCACTGTCCGCGAGTTCATTGCCAATCACACCACAATGACTAGGCACCCATTGAAAAGTGATCACGTGGCCACCTAGCTCGGCACTGCGATGAAGTTCAGCGATTCCTAGCACGAGCAGGTAATATGGTCCTTTCATTAAAAAGCATTTTAGCGCCTGTAGCGCTGATTTGGCATCGCACAACACCGCCCATTTATGAGGTGTCTGCGTTATCATAAAACGGACAGCCTCCCGTATCTGCCGCAAGTTCCGCAGCCGTAGATGTCGATTTGTGGTCCAATTGAAATCGCGACTAATTCCAACTTGCGGGATAAAAAATGCTGCCGTTGTGGCAGATGGTGTGACCGAACCATCGGTATATACTTGTACAGTCCCACTATATAATGTAAATATATGGGACAGGGTAAGCTGCTTCAAGCCAAAGGTAGAAACATGGATTTCTTCGTAATTTCAGGTATTTGAAGCCTCACTAGTGGTCTCGCGGTAATGTCCAGGGAGGTGTCTCGGGGATGTTGGTGGCCTGGAACCTTGCAGGTATAATGCTTACGTGGTATGCAATTGCTTTAGAAAAAGCACAGTCAAGGTTAGTTCTTGGAAGTGTTGATAGAGGATGGTGTGAGTGTCTGGTCAGCAGGCGAAGATAGGTTCGCACAGGTTCACAAGACCTGTATACGTCGATTGGGCAAGCCCGTGCTTCCGCTATTCTGCCCTAATTTAGTTGACGTGCAGCGTGGCAAGCCAAGGCATATCCGCAGTGCTTGTGCCTGAAGTCTCTGCAGTGTGAGCATACAAGGTGACCCCTTGTTAGATAGCACAGGCATACTGTAGCGTATGTAGCCCACAAAAAGTGCCTGGTACACTTGGAGCAAACTTCGTTCAGAGGGGCCCCATCTCAGTCCAGCTATAACCCGAAAAACGTGTATGAAGTTTGTCAGTTTAGCCCTAAGCGCAGTAGCATGTTTTGTCCAAGAAAGATTGCGATCTATTATCCCACCGAGAAATATGTGGTGGATAACTAAAGGGAGCGCCGTTCCATTGACAACGATGGGATATTGTGACATTGATTTGCGCGTGAATGCCAGCACTGTACACTTAGTTGCTGAGAGTTGCAGGCCTCTACGACGCAAGTACTTCGCCGTGATGATAGCCGCACGTTGAAGCCTTGCACGTCCTTGTGGACGTGTGACCCCATATGACCAGATACAAATGTCATCCGCGTATGTGCTGATATGCGTTGTGTCAGGTAGCTCGTCTGCAAGGCCCACCAATATAACACTGAACAATATAGGGCTAAGGACGCCACCCTGCGGAACACCCCTGCGAACGTCATGTCTATCAGTCTCGCCATCCGTAGTGGACATGAAAATGGTGCGGCTACTGAGATAACTGTATACAGCCACGCATAGATCCGGCCACCAACTCCGATATCTTCAAGCGCCTGAAGAATGAAATGGTGGAACACGTTGTCATAGGCACCTTTAATATCCAGAAATATTGCACATACCAGACGACGGCGTCTTTTCTCCTGTTGGACAGAAGATAATAGGTCAATCACACCGTCAATAGACGATCGGCCTCTTCGAAATTCTTTGATAAAATCAGGAAATCCACCACTTCTCTCGAGTAGTCATTCCAGTCTGTTCAGTACCATCCACTCCATCACTTTACCGATACAGCTTGCCAAAGCTATCGGCCGATAATGTGAAAGATCATGCGGGCATTTCCCGTGTTTCAGCAGAGCTACAAGACGACTGCACTTCTAGTTGTCAGGCACAGTCACTGATTCCCACGTAGAGTTGTAGAGCGACAGGAGAATTTCTCGAGCTTCCACACCAAGATGACAAATCGCGGAGTATGTGATTCCATCTGGTCCTGGACAAGATGACCGTCGGGAAGCAGATATCGCAGCGTCGAGCTCGTGCATGGTGAAAGCCGCATCCATACGGGGATCACTAGATGGCGGAAACGTCAATCGTGGTTGCGTTGGTAAACCGCTAAAGGCATTCATAAGTAATTTGCAGAAGTCTTCGGTGACCTCAACTTCACGCCGGCCTTGCCGTATGGCCACAACGCTGAACGGGTGCAGCTGTTGTGGAGGCGATCGAAGGCTTCGCACTATTTGCCAAATTCTAGAGAGAGGTTTTCTCGGGTCCAGAGAATGATCTCCAACGTTGTTTGTCGAGCTTGTCAAGGTGGCGCAGGACATGACGTTGAGCCTGTCGAGACGCAGCGACGTCTGATGGTGATTTGGTCCTTCTGTATTTTCGTTCTGCTCGACGCCGTATCGCGCGAAGTCACTCGTACTGGCCATCAATGGGTGATTTAGGTGCAGGTGCGCTGAGCTGTTTTGTTGTGTCGCGTAATGCTGACGCGATGACATCTTCAATATTGGATGGTGATTGGATGGTTTGACAGACGATGTTCACAGATTCTTGAAATCTTGGCCAATCGATGTAACGCACAGTGTGTGGAGCTGGGGGATGTAACCATTTGAACTGAATATATGTTGGTAGATGGTCACTTCCATGGGTGTCGAGATCCAGCACACCATCGTGTAGCAGACAGCAGGCTCTTTGAAACAAACGCAATCTCAAGACGACTGCTGTAGTAAGAGGCTCGAAGGTATGTTGATGAGCCATCATTGATCACCATCAAGCCTTGACTAAGCATGAAGTCAGCCAAGTCTCTACCACGGGCGTTTGTCAAAGCAGAGCCCCACATGGGATGGTGGGCACTAAAGTCGCCGATGACTATGTGGGGACCTGGACAAGTTTGCAGTATGGACAGCAAATATGTACAGTCTATGCTCGATGTTGGAGGTATACATCCTCCAATTACTGAGAATGTGCGCCGCTTGTACTTCAGCGTTATGCAAACGTACTCGTTGGAAGCATGTGGCGGAATGTCTTCACGAAGGTACGTTAAATTACGATGAACAAAAGAGAGCACTTTGCTTAAATTGTGTTCCTTCCCTGACCACAGTGGCACATATCCAGATGTGCGCAGTAAGGATGCCATGTTTGGTTCACATATTACAGCCACGGGAAACTGGTACTTGAACAGCCATTGTAGAAAGTCTGCGAGGCGACCTCGTAGGCCTCTGGCATTCCACTGTATTATTGCGGATCTTCGTAACAGTAATTGAATTACTACTGAATGAACTGAGACAGATTAGAAGCAATACATGCATACTATGCAGTGAATTACTTTTCCGCAGGTTTCAAACAAAAGTTCACAGGAAGATGGAGGCTTGATGTGGCAAACAGGGGTCGGACAAGGAACATCAGCGGTTCTTGTTAGACCACTCTTAATTACTTCTCCGCAGGGCGACTTTTGACAGCGCAATTATTCATTTTACGGCAGTAGTTAACGTACTACAGAACTGCGCACTAGCTATATATCTTGAACGCCAGCCTGACAAGGTCTGGGCGAGTCGGCTTTTCCAGCCGAAGTCCGGTCATCGTTCCATGGCTGACCTCCAAGATCTCACGGGCACCGTTGCTATGTCGGAGGTGACGGTCGTGCTCATAGCGGATCGGCCAGAGGGAGCATCGGGACAGATTGGGTCACTGTGTCTGCCGGGGGTAGTTTCACTAGCTCGACTCGCTTGTGCGAATTACATGTAAACATGGACGGGTCGGTTGGTGTCAACTCGAATTCAGACTCGACCTCTCGCGTCGAGTTCATGTTAGCAAAACTATCATCATCATCATCATCATCATCATCATCATCATCATCATCATCATAATAATAATAATAATAATAATAATAATAATAATAATAATAATAATAATAATAATAATAATAATAACCAATACCACCATCATCAGCCTATATTTATGTCCACTGCATGACGAAGGCCTCTCCCTGCGATCTCAAAACTATACAGGAGGATAAAATTTCGAGGGACCATTTAAGTCGTATTCCGCCTCCTATTATGCGTACAACTAGATATGAAAGCATTAGACATGAAGACATCCATATCTCATTGCTACGCAATATTCGTCCCTTTGTCTGAGGGAAAAGATGAAATATGCAAGTATAAGCGTAACTCCAATACTATTTTACGCTTGCATTCTCCTATTGACCCATGGCAAGCGTAAAATAGTATTGGAGTTACGCTTATACTTGCATATTTCATCCCTCGTTGCTTCAGCCGCTTCCGCGGTGCGTCTCCATTTTACAGGCCCTGGAAGGTAGTACATTGCCTTTTCTGTCCCCATCCCAATGACAGTCGGTGCGCATGCGCCTAGGGCGCCCATAAACGCCTCTTTGTCCCGGAAACGATGGTAACATTCATTCGCCGTCCTATATCTCTACGTACACGTGCGATTGAATCTCGGCTTCTTCGCCCTCCCTTTCCGGGCCGCCTTCGCCAGCCGTGTATACATTACAGAGCTCCATTCGGAGCACTGCGCCACTGCATTAAGCCGTTTGCTGCAAAGAATTTGCATGACGCCACTGCTGTTTCGCTCTACGCGCGAACAATGCTACATGCGTGCGTATGTGTACGTTCCCTTCGTAAATTGTTCCGCGCGTTGCCTGCACTCACTCGCCACGCAGTGCTTCTTCGTGCGTCACCTCTGTGAGGGGCTCAGTATTTGCGTGGGGCCGGTGGAGCGCAGAGGTACCGTTGAATACTCGAAGCACTGCGCAAAGAAGGACGATGCGGCAAGCGAACCGTTTTCCCGGAAACGTAAACAATAAAGGGCAAAAAAAATGAACGAATGAAGACTTGAGGGAGTAGGCCGTGAAAAGAAAAGCAGGTTTCACTGAGCGCAACGACGGGGCGAAAGTATGGGAAGGAACAAGGAGGCTGCGTGCGGATCAGAGGCGCGGAGGCGTGTAAACTGAAACGAAACCGATGGTAAAGAGTAAGAGTGGCTTCCTTATCTCTGTTTTTTTTTTTCTTCCTTTCTTTCTTTCATTCATTTTTGTATTCGCCATTCACGTACGTGTATCACCCCTTGCGCGAAGGAGAAAACGTAAAGACGTAGTCAGTGAAAAAAAAAAAGAAAGAAAGAAAGAATGAATGAATGAACGCGAACAGACGAGAGCAACACATGCCGAGAGCCATATTAAAGCAACCCGAAATCATTTAAAAGAAGAGGAATAAGAACGAATGGTGAATGAAAAGTCCGAGAGGCGCTTGGGCGCAGAGGTAAACGCATCGTTTTGCTCCCCTGCAGACAACAAAGGACTGCTTACAATGGGAACCAAGTGGAATGCACAAAGGAAAGGGGGAGGGGGAACACTTTTCTCGCATTCACCCCCTCTCAATCCACTCTTCCAACAATCGTGGAGAGGTCTGTGACAAAAAGAGGCGGGAAAAAAGTTTTAGAGGAAAATAATACAGGGAAAAGTGTTTTCGAAGCGCGCGCGCCTCCAATTCCTTTTGTGGCGGCTCTCCCGTATACCGCATTTTAACACGCTCCCATCCGGTTATATATATTCTTTTTGCCCCGAATTGTTTCGGTTTTGTTGCCTCGTTCATCCGGAAACGCGGTAGGAAGTGCCACGGGGATGGCTGCAGTAAAAGGCGCTGTGCCCAGTCGTGTACGGTGGCACTGCAGGAATGCGCTACGCGGCGGACATGTACGGGGTGAAACATCTTGTATAGAGGCATTCGCCTCGTCTCTCCCTCGTCTATATGTGCTCTCACCTCTCTTATTTGAGCTTACGAGAGCGTATACAACAACGAGTGCGCTATTTGGGTTGCATTCTATGTAGCAGCTTCTTGTCGTTTTGTCGCGAACAAAATACAAGACCGTATGTTGCTATGATCTTTTATAGACAGGTCTCGAATACGAACAGCCGAGGTGAAGCGGATCTGGGCCCGAATTTGCAAACCCTTCTTACGCTAGAGTTGTTCGTAAGGAAGAATTTTAGCCAACCTTGGATGCTAGACATATCATTAGTGAAGGCGGCTAGCCAATGGCAAAGCGAACTTACGAAAGAAAAGTTTTGTGAATCGGGCCCCTGTTTTCCGACATACTTCTCGAAGGACATTGGATAATTTTTGTTGGGCTGTCTAAGGACATTAAAGAGTTTTAACATCTTGCGGCGATCTCTTCAACCACTACGCCTTAGAAACGTTTCTGCGTCCTATTATTGTTCTCGCGACTAGAAATGGGAAGTGAGGGAGTAGGGGGTTGGGGTGTGAACTTTACTGCATATTGATGATAGGTGCTTCCTACGTCTATGTACCGGTAAATAGATAGAGCATGGCAGTTGCAATTACAGTTGTGTGTTGTAGTTGACGTCAGGGCAGTGTCACGCGGTACCGCTACTAGCGCGGCTGGGCACGCTTGTGTCTCTATAGTGGTCCGGTATTCCGCTACTGTTATACGTTTACGGACCAGTTCTGACTATGTATTAAAGGCAAACATTACGTGAGGCTAGACTGGGGTAACGTTTTAGGAACTTTTTAAGGCTAGTTGTCTAAGAAAATGTTGCTTATCAAGGCATGAAATAACTGAACTATGAACCGAACCAGGCCGACGATGATGCCACTGCAATGACGACGCGATTCATTATTAATGTATGCATTTTGGTTAACTTATTAGTTTTTGAGCGTAATGCAATTCCTTTTTATAATCAGCGAGCGACTACCTGAAGATAGTTGTTGATGATACCTGGTACGCCACAGGTAGTTGGATCGGCAAATTTAACGCGGCGTCGTCATTTGTCTTCTGTCGCACCGAACGTCTGAAGGCAATAAAATTGACATGACCTATAATTTAAAAAGCAAAATCAACGAACGCCACCTGACGTCACACTTTCCTTTAGATAGGCCTTATGTGCCTTCCTCACAAAGTTGACGCCTTGCAAGAAAGCTGCCGGATGAACCTGCAAACAAGGGCGAGTTGCTGATGCTACTCGCAGGGCACAAAAGGTAATCTTTTAATCAAAAAATATAAGCATAATTTTAGGCACAATGACGAGTAAAACTCCGTTCCACTGTGAGTCAGTATAGGACAGTTTTCGCCTTAAGGATAGCTTGAAAATACCGGACAAATCGTCGTTGTCGAAGGTCTATAAAGTCCATCGCGAGCAACAGTCTGCTAAAGCACTGCCAGTGTTGCAGAAGTATGAAGATTGAGTGGTAAGAAAGCTTAAGCTTGAAGCTAGCTCTGTTCAAAGCGAGATGGATACAGGTATTATCTCTACAACAGCGCAATCACCAGTACGATACCACATACAGTCGCTGCCAGTACTGCGGGTGATAGAAGGGGGCTGCACTCGAAAGGATCGACACTCAATATTCGAGCCCAGAATATCTGCCGCGGAACCGAAATATGATGTCGGGTGTGCAAGGACGAAGATGTCAAATGTGCCCAGTCTCCGCCATCTCTTCCAAGGACTGTCCGGCCCAGTGAGTAATACATACACCCCCCCTCCCTGTAACGGTCTGGCTTTGTAGTTTCGACTTCAATATTTGATTAAATTTTCTCCACGATATGGTGCTCCCGCACCTCACTCAGTCTCGGCAACCAGTCATACAGCTACATACGGGGTGCAGTATAGAAACTGGTAAGTTGCTCGTGCCCGTTCCATTCACCCGTACCGAGTGGAGAAGGTGTTTTGATTTATCGACGAATTTTGGCGTGGGAAACAAGGTAAATGATTCAAAAAATTTGCTTAACTGTTGCATTTAGTAGCACTCTATAGAAGCTGCTGTTCGCGTCTAAGTTCCGTTTAACCGAAGGCTCCACTATACCCTGTCGCCGCCGGTACCGAGCAGCTTGTTCTCAGTCTCGCTCGCATAAGTCCAACACGGTGCGAAAGGGGTCCGACTTAAGCCTCCTTTCTCGTGCGTTCTATTTTCCCACGGTTACTTTTTTGTAACGGATGAAATGAAATGTCCCATATCCAGTACCCCAATAAGGTATCCAGTATAGTTACTGTTATTTTTCTCTCTTGCTGATGGCGTCAAAGTTTTCTAACAAAGCCGAGCAAATAGCGCTGGGCAGTCTGCCACCGTCGTTCGACGTGGACACCTACGCTCGGCCCAATGTGCTCGGGGCGGTGAACGAACGGAGCCTATAAAACGCGCCGTAATCTCTCTCATTCTTCGCCGGCACCTCCGCGTGTCGCCGGCGCGTCAATAATCCCACGCGCGTGGCGAAATAAAAGCCCCAAATGAATTAAGCCATCACGTTGACCGGCAGTTTTCCTCTCCGGTTCACGGGACAATTTATCTTGCTAACCCACCCCTCTAATCTGAGCCGTAATCGAGGGAAACCCAGCGCAGGGTGCTAAGCCTAAAGAAGGGAGGGATTAAAGTGCGGGATCCCAGTCGTTGATTCTGCGGTGGCATCGGTGGCGTCACGAGGTTTGGAACAAGCAGGGCCAAAAGCACTACTGGAGCGACTGTGGACCGCTTGGATGTTCGTGTGAATTTTAGCGGACGCAAGTAACGTTTGCGTGGGGCTTCAGTTTGCAAAATCCTTGGATATGTATGCCCTTGAGTACAAAGATAAGTGATGATAACGAGAAATTAGATTGGTTATAACGTTGTTTTTTTCCTATAAAAATTTAAATATATATATATATATATATATATATATATATAACCCCACCCGCGCCGAAAGCTTTGATATACTACGGCGCAGCTAATATCATCTTATCACAAAAGCACTCGACCAAAGGTGTGGAGACATAAAATTAATCCATATAAGCAGACGATCACTTTAGAATAATCGTGCTTACATTGTAAACTGTTTGCTTGCGGGCACATTATGTCTGTGCATGGCCACCATCTTTAGGTGGACCAGTGCAAGTTGTTAACAGAGGAATTTCCAAGTTCCCCGGCTCGTCTGAACTATTAGTAGAAAGCGCTGTAGTTTACAACCTGATGAGATAATACACTAAACAACTTGAGCGTTTTATATAGTTTAGCAGCAGGTGTGTTTACGGCGTTCCTGCCACTCCTTCGTACGCAGAAAGGCGGCCAGTCGTCTGCTGCGACTGCGCAAGCGCATTTAGACCGCCGACGTCATTTTGCTACAGAAAAGAAGAAAAAAATGAAATTCGATTCTGCGCTGAGCTCAGACACACCAGCGGCAGCTCTTGACTGCAGCGGCAAATCCGCTGATTAATGCGTCGGTCGACCGCCACGCGTCGCTACTTGAAGGCTCGGCACGCGAGCGCGCATTTACGAACTCGTGGAGGCGAAACCAGACGGAACACCATAATCGCGTGGTTGTAGCATTTATTTTTCTTTCGTATACCCTTGCCCCTGCGAGTGCTGCAGTTCTGCCAGATGGGAGAACGCCCGTTTTAAGATTCGCACGCGTTTTCCGAAACAGGTGCGTTGATTGCTGCCGCGGTATATTTAGAGAGAAAGTAAACGAGAGAGAATTTCTTGTGCAGAAATGGGGAGTTCGGAGGAGATTGGTGGGAAGTGATAGCTGAACGGGACTCGGAAATGGCGTATAAACGTTATAACTTTGACAGCAGGCTAGCTATTGTCTGCTCTAGGAGGACTATCTGCGGGCTGACGTATCTATAGACAAGAAACAGGATGAGAGCAAGCGTGAGAACCCTTGTGATCGTTGACAAAGATTACAGCATTCAAAAACTTTCGAGAAGGACACGGGTAGGGCAGGGATCTCTCGGAAATTGCGGCACGAGAAGCTAAAAAAAAATGTGCCGTCCAACTGCTTTCTATAAGGCAATCATTTATTTATAAAGAGAAGCTTTCTTTGCCATTCACGCTCACTGTTCAAGATTACGAAGTATAGTAGGTAATCGTGTAACAGGCTGGACGTATACAACAGCAAAAACAAGCAAGACCAACGGAACACCAATTAGCCGTCCTGCTCACACCCTTTGCGCGAGGTGTTATATAATTCAAATGCGTGTAACTTCGTTCATTAACCTCTTCTCAACTCTGTCCTTTTTTTTTTTTTTCCTTAAGTACACCCATCTTGCTCGGGTTGTTTACATCTATTCAGCAAACATTTTTATTGGCGATGCCGGCACTTCGTGACGAGAATTTCGTTTTAACGAAGCATTTTTACAGTTGCAGCCAGTCGGTCCTCCAAAATGTGCGTTCCCTTCGTTTTGACGTCTAATCCACGTAGGTGAGTGAACAGCATATGTTGGCCTTTTTCAATTACACGCGTCGATACTTGGTCTCACATTCTTGGAGACATTTTACATTATATTGGACTATATTATATCGGGTTTAGTAATGCGCAACGGTCGTCAACACCAACAGAACTATATGTCCATTGCATGGACGAAAACCTCTCCCAGATATCTCCAATAACCTCTGTCTTGCGCCAGCTGGCATCATGATGTGCCTGGGAATTTCCTAATTTGTGCTCAACTCCATTTCTTAAGTACGCCTTAAACATGTCCATTTTTCCCTCTTAAGTCAGCTATAGAATACCAAATAGTCCCGTTTTCTCTTTCATCCAAACCACTCTTTTCCTGTCTCTTTAAGTTACGTCTAATATTTTTCCTTACATCGCTCATTGCATTTTCCTTAGGTTAGTTTCTTTGTTACTCTCCAAATTTCTTCCCCATATGCATAGTACCGGTAGAAGGCAATGACTACACGCCTTTCTTTTCAAAACTAGCGGTAAGGTGCTGGCATTGACTCGGTAATACCTGCCGTATGCACTGCAACCCATTTTTATTTTTCTGTAGATTTCTTTCTCGTGATATGAGTCCCCTGTGACTAACTGGCCTAGATAACCGTGCTCTTGCACTGATTTTACAACTATAGGCTGACTGCCACGCACGAACTCTCGTTCTCTTGACAGGCTATCGAACATCATCTACACATCTATCGAACATTGTACATACTTATGGCATACCAACAGGCTCAAGCAGCTACCCGAATAGGCAAGTTGGACCGCTGGGTATCTGCAACTGGGCGCGTGGCACTGGGTAAGTGAACATCCTTGGCCAGTCCCCCAGGAGGAGTATGTGCCGCTGGGCATATGCCCGAATAGACGAGCACAACTATAGTGGCAAACAGCGAACTCGGCCACAGAAAACTGAAGAAGTCAGCCACGGAGAAGTGAAGAAGTCGGTATCAAAAGCAGCCGTGCGTGGAGAAAGAATAGAAAATTGAGGTCCTGTTAATTGACCAAATTCCGGATGTTGAATACCTACATTGAACTATTATCTGCATCGATCTGGTGTGGTGCTCTCCTCATTGTGCTCATATTGCGGTGAGATAGAGACAATAGAACACTTTTTCTTGTCATGCCGCCGTTTTTCATTATTAGCAGAACATACTTCGTAAAGTCAATCTCATGTCGATAGATTGAATCTAGCCATTCCCGATATTCTGTCTTCGGGAGCCTCCTCTCTAGAATATTATCATAGGGATGTTGGTGTAGCTGTTGTGAGGGTTATAAGTGAATCAGGACGATTTCCTTTCTAAATTGTTAAATCTTTATCTGACTTCATTCTTTTTTATCTTTTCAAAATTTCTCATTAGTGTTTCATTTTAGACTCTAATTACTTTTCTAACTCGACCGATTCTTGACCAATCCCCCATAGTGAGTATGATCCACTTGTAGAGGAAAACCAACCAACCGACCAACCAACCGACCGACCGACCGACCGACCGACCGACCGACCGACCGACCGACCGACCGACCGACCGACCGACCGACCGACCGACCGACCGACCGACCGACCGACCGACCGACCGAATTTTCAATCAATCCAGTGTAGCCAATCCCCCTCGTAGGTACGAGCCATGTTTTGAGGCAACAATAACAACAATAACCAATTCAAGTGAAGAGAATGGGGCCAGATCGTACATTGAGCTAGAAGCGTTGAGTTACATAAAAGTGAAGAAGGAGAAGTGAATACATTTCAGACATGTGATAGGCAACAACAACAGCAACAGTCAGCATCCAAGAATGCTTCGCTCTGAATCGATTCCCATTTATGCGTCGGATCCGTTCGTTTTTAATTATTACTATATTGTCCAAATTGATGACGACATTGTCCTTCTTATCTCTCTCTGCTTGCATCTTGTTCTTTTCTATGCCAAGTTTCCTCCTTGCTGATTTCATGCTGCCCCATTCTTCACTGCTTCCTCGATCGTTCCGATGTTATAATATTGAACGTAAGTTATTTGATTATTGGTCAACTTTGACCAATGAGCCACTCCGATTCTTATCTACGGAGCACTGTGGAGTACTTTTACGTTATGTAGTTTTTTTTTTTTTCATTAGGTATTTGGTTAGTCCGGGAAGCTTGCCATTTTGCTGTCTTCGAGCACCTCACCTCCAACTTCGAATGCTGCTTCTGAAATTATTCCAGCTAACATATCGTTCATTATTTCTATGCTGTATTTCAATCCTCCTGTTCCAAAGCCTCGCATTTGTTCGCGAGCACTAACCTTGAATTCATTCGCTGTTCCTCTGACTGCTTCAAGGTTAACCAGTTTCTTCTTGACTAGTTTTGCTCTTTCTCAAATTGAGAATTACTCTTGGCGTCACTAACCCGTGATCACTGCCCTTTGCCTTACCTAAAACTTCTACATCCTGCACAAAGCTAGGGTCGGCACAGATTATAAAATCAATTTCATTTCTTGTGTCCCCGTTTCGGCTTTTCCAGGTCCACTTCCGCTCATTGCGCTTCTCTAAAAAGGTATTTATTATTCACAATCGATTCCTTCTGCGAACTCAACCATCATATCTCCTCTGTTATTCCTCGAATCGATGACATATTTGCCAACTGTCTATTCCCCAGCCTGTCAGTTATTTTCCGGGTTTCTTTTTTTTTTTCTCGCTTTCGCGTTGAGGTCACCCATAACTACTGTATACTGAGTTTTCCCCTTTCTCATTGCTAATTCAACGTCCCCATTGAACTGTTCTACTTCATCTCCATCATGACTGAGCATTGGAGTCACGCTTGGGCTGTACTACCTTTAATTTTTATTACAGTGGCTGCCAATGGTTTCTGTCACGATGAACACCGACTGCGCCTTTCTCGCTAGGTTGCGTTTGTCAGGAATGAATTGACGAAAAAGAAGAGTGTTCTCGCTCGTGGTGCGGTTAACACACGAGGCAGGCGTGCTGACGTTTCTCGTTCGAGCCCTTCCTGCGTGCCAGAATGCTGCTCACCGTTGGTTTCCTGCTGCTCGCGGCCTCAGCGACGCTGGCCACAGATTACAAAAGGTGTCCCGACGGAAGCCTCTGCGTCTCTAGTAAGAAAATTACTATTTGCGTATTGTTGTGGTAGAGGCATCGGAACATCGCGGTATCAACACCCACAAGTCCCGCTGGGGCGTGTCCTGGTCCACTATATAGTGACGATATTCTTGCGTAGCTTATAAGTATGGTGTGTCTCACGTGCCATCGTGCGCGCCCGCCACACGATGACTGAATACTGCTTCCTTCGTTGTTGACCTCGACCTTTATTGAGCGCTCACAAGCTTTTTCCGTTTGTCATAGTAAGTGTACTGAGGAACTAAGTAAAAATCATCCGTAAACAACCCAAGCATGCAATAGTGGCCTTCGCGGCTCTTGGGATTCTAACTATTCAGACAATGGCGCGGAAGGGTAGTCGTATCACATGAACTTATTACATTGTGCACGATCAATGAACTTCGGCAGGGGAAATTTTACGAATTCGAGTCATCCAGATATTCGAATCAACCGTGATCGGATCACCAAGAAAAAATGTGCACTGTGCCACAAAAAAAATGTTACGTCCCGCTCGTGTCGCGTATAGTATCTCCAATACGGCACACGCCCGTCAGTGGCGAGATAACAAGCACTGCCCTGGGGTGCTATGCAGGATGCGCCGAGTTTCTCGTTCGTACGAGTTTCACCCGAGTTTGCTCGATGGCAGTCAGTGAACGGCGATAGCAAGGAACGTGCAAGAAAAGCAGGCAAAAAGAAATGTCGAGATAAAGCCGCGTATGACAACATGAGCGCACCCTGCGCGGCACAGTGATTCCGTGCTTCAAGCACAGAAGACTGCGCAGCAAAACGCGCCAGCGCCGCGTATTGTTATCAACGTATTATCACCACTTAGCAATACCGTGACTGTACCGCTGTCTATCTGCACACTTGCCGTGAGCCACTTGCCACGCCTTTCTAGGGCGAGTAAAGGGCGTGCCTCCTCTTTCGAGCATTATCTTTCTATCCTCCGTCGAATGCGAACAGGGCACATGCGGTGCATTGTTGCGCCTACACTTTCCCTCAATCGATTACGTTCAAATACAACAAATAAAATAAGGAACACTTTATTTGTTGAAGTATCTGTTTTTCGTTTGGAATGCCATAAATGTTTGATGACAAACAGAGATCGAGCGAATTATTAAATTTTGCACTTTTTTGCCGCGAGTGGCGACAGTGAGGCGAAAGCTTACACGCGGATACATTTTAGAGCGTCGCACGCACGAGGGAGTTCATACGGTGAGCAGTCGCCAGGGGCACTGCAGTGCTATCCTTGATAGGGTGCCTTGATGCCCGCGCGCATCGAGGCACTCTAATCATTGATAAAGTCAGTCCATGACAGTGATCTTTCCATTTCCTGACTATTAGGGGAATGGCCACGCAGCTCTGCGGCATGGTTGTTCAGCGCAGGTGCTTCACTTAGGCTGCTATTAAGGCCGCCGCTTTACCAACTGAAACGACGGGAGCAACGGTTGTCACTGCAAAATGGCTGTGTGGTATTCTAGGGTCCGTAGTGACGCAGCACAGTGAAAGTGCACCAGTTTATCTGCGTGCGCGAAGCCTCCGCGATGCATTGCAAGGAAGAGCGCGCTGCCCAGTGACACAATCATCGCTTGTCATCGCTTGCCCAGTGAAGGTGCCTCCGTTCGCATGTATACGCAGAGTTGTTCTCTCCAATGTGCTTGCCGATTGTCTCTGCTGCTGAGCTAACAGCGATCGCAGATAGATATAGTAACGACAGCACAGCAATCGCATTTTGTCGGGTGATGGCTCCTGTGTGCAATTAGGAAATTAAACTTCGAACGCAGGAAGGGGTTGCAACTATTTAGTGTGCCGTGCTTGTGATGAAGAAATGCCATCGCACTGTGTTTAAAAAAGCGAGCGTTTCTCGGCGCTGACCGTGTTTGCGATACTGCAGATCCGATACACCACCGGTGACAGAGCAGCCATGTCAAACAACAGCTGCGATACCTTTACCTTGGAAAACACTACGCACTGCTCAGCATCGTCATCCACCACGGCGCATCGACACCTTGCAAGCAGCTACACTGTCGTTCCAATAATCATTTGCTGTGCGCTACGTCGCTACAATGCAGACAATGAACCATGTTGTGGGGCCATCTCAGCCTAAGAAGATAGATGCATGAACCAGCGAAAGTCGCCGCTTGTTTTTGATAGTGGTTCTCAGGTACAGTGCATCACGATGACAGTGTGCTGTGCGTATTTTCTGTCGGCGGTCAAGATTGTTGATGCCTCTCAGTTCCACACCACGTCGCTGTTGCCGGAAATAAGTTTGGCGTGGCCCAACCGTGGCGGGCGCGCGCACAAGAGTTACATGCCTCGCGCGGGGCGTGACGTATGGTTTTGATTGACACGCGAACTCGGGCCAAACTCGTACATCGCGAAACCCCCTCGAGTTGAACTCGGGAACATGGTGGCGGCAGCAGCAGCCTGTGTAATCGCATCCAGTGGCAGCAGCAGCGTCAATATGACCATCTGGACCCGTTCACCTAAAGGTCCGACGTAGAGTTTCAGCGTCATTTTGCCTTTCCAAAACGTGAGTGCGCTGGCTGTGTGACGAATTAGGCGAAGGCCGTCGTTTGCGGAGATAGGGTGGCGGGCAATTATGCTTTCCCAGCGTAGGACTGGTGTGACTAGGCTGCGGAGGAATAGTTCGTGCGATCGCTTCAGCTCTCTCCTGTTTCAAGCAAGCTCGTCCACCGCGCCCCAGCCCCAGGCCAAGTCCGGCGTCGTCATCGGAGTACTGGAGCACCTGCGAGCACCTGGGTTCAACCCGGACCAACCAACCTGAGCAGGCGAAGTAGTCACATTATATTGGAAGACTCAGAATGGACGCCGGGCTGCCTTCCGGTGCCGAAATCAGTTTTGGTGCCGAAATCAGTTTGGCAGGTACACGGTAACGCTGCACGGCACGGGCAGAGAGGCGAAGGAAGTTACTGCGCCAACACGGACCGCCTCGGCCGTCCGAACGACCACCTCTCAAGGCGGCAAATGATTTGACTCACGTACTGCGTGAGCAAAAGCGTAGACATATGGATGTTGAAAGAGACCGTAGACTTGTTTCCTCTATCGGAGCACGCCATCGCCGACTGGTGGAGCTACCCCCGTAAGGTCGGGAGGGACGAGCTGCTGGCGCGAGCTCCACTCGGTGGCCCCCGGGAAGACACGCAAA